>NW_008709379.1:6256781-6295830 GCF_000327385.1 Lottia gigantea
TATTTTGACCGTAACTTTTGTTTTGTTCATTACTTTAAACCAATCACTAAAAGATAGCACTTTATAAAATTTCAGATTTTGACTTTTGTCGCTGACTTTTTTTGTTTTAATTTTAGCGTTTTTTTCAACTTCTACAATTTTATTTCAATCGGTCTAAAAATTTAATAGTAGATAAGCATTTTGATTCCTGACAAAAATCTATTTTCAAAATTTCGATATCACTTCCGGTTTTGACGTCATTCGCCTCTAAACTTGAAATTTCAACTTCCGGAATTTTGTAGGTATTTGAAAAATTCTTTTTGAAATTAGTTAAAATTGTGGAATGAAAAAATTTGAACCGGAAGTAACGTGTTAGACGCCATCTTGATGTGACCAATTTTTGTAAAAATCGATATTAAGCTTCAGGGGTAAATCTGATTTGTGTGATTTTGGTGTCTAAAGAATCTGCAATCGATTGCTAACAAAACTTGGGAAGCCGATTTTTGAATTTTGGATTCGTATTTTTTTTATTTCCGGTTTTATGTTTTCAGTAATTGTCAAAAATATTAAGGCTCATATCTAGTGACTTTGACCTTTTGTGACCTTGTGACCTGAACAAAAGTTATTGCCCCTTACGAGATATATCCGTTGATATCCTCACTTTTGTTGTGCATCGTTAACTTCCGGTTCTACAGCCATTGGAAAATCACGATTTTTAACTTTGAAGAGCTCTGTCACGTGACCTAGTTAACATATGACAAAAATTCTTATATATTCTTTGAGTGCATAAAATCTCCTTTTTGGTGATATATCACACTTGATATTTTGATCAAAATTGCGCGTTTTAAAAATCGAAAATTTTGTACTGACTTCTATAGTAACTGTGCGTAAAATCACGGTGTCTATAATTTACCGTTGCCCTAAAAAAAGTTTAACTACGAATATCTCATGATCTAATGATTGTAAAGACTTGAAATTTTGAACAGTATTTAACAATGTACACATCATCACAGACAAATTAAAATTTTTGAAGTGGGTGTGGCACATCCGGTGTCCATTGGCCTTTACCTGAAATATTTGCAATTGTTATAACTCTCATAGTTTTCAATTGTCACCCTAGAAATTTTGCATGAAAATAGATCAATACTTAGGACAATTTGTGATAAGATTACAGTTGTTTGCATTCTTTACTTTAAAAAAGGGAATAGGTTTAACAATTTTATAAAGTTTCATTTTTGATCTTTAACATGAATGACCTTGACCTTTGCATGGTCAAAGGTCATTGACTAAGGATGACCATTCTTACTTTGAAATTTGATGTCCAATATATACTTCCGGTTTTGCAGACGTCCGAAAACAGCAATTTTCGAAACTTCAAAGGCTCATATTACTTTTATTTGACATTTGTTGACCTTTTGACCTGAACAAAAGTTGTTGCCCCTTACGAGATATATCCGATAATATCTTCACTTTTGTTGTGCATTCTTAACTTCCGGTTCTACAGCAATTTGAAAATCGCGATTTTTAACTTTGAAGAGCTCTGTCACGTGACCTAATTAACATATAACAAAATTTCTTATATATTCTTAGAGTGCATGATCTCTCCTTTTTGGCGTTATATCACACTTGATATTTTGATCAAAATTGCGCGTTTTAAAAATTGAAAATTTTGTACTGACTTCTATAGTAACTGTGCGTAAAATCGGGGTTTGTATAATTTACCGACAGTCACCGTTGCCCTAAAAAAAAAGTTTAACTACGAATATCTCATGATCTAATGATTGTAAGGACTTGAAATTTTGAACAGTATTTAACAATGTAGACATCATCACAGACAAATTAAAATTTTTGAAGTGGGCGTGGCACATCTGGTGGGCATTTACCTTTACCTGAAATATTTGCAATTGTCATAACTCGCAAAGTTTGTAATTGTCATCCTAGAAATTTTGAATGAAAGTAGATCGCAGCTTAGGACAATTTGTGATAAGATTACAGTTGTTTGCGTTCTTTACTTTAAAAAAGGGAACAATTTTAAAAATTTTCATTTTTGAACTTTAACGTAAATGTCCTTGACCTTTGCATGGTCAAAGGTCATTGATCTAAGATGACCATTCTTACTTTGATTTTTGATGTGCAACATATACTTCCGGTTTTACAGACGTCCGAAAACAGCAATTTTCGAAACTCCATAGGCTCATATTACTTTTATTTAACCTTTGTTGACCTTTTGACCTGAACAAAGGTTGTTGCCCATTACGAGATATATCCGATAATATTTTCACTTTTGTCGTGCTCCGTTAACTTCCGGTTCTACAGCCAATTGAAAATCGCGATTTTTAACTTAAAAAAAAGGTCTATCACGTGACCTAATTTACATAAGCGAAAATTTATCTTTTGTCCTTATTACACGCAATCTATTCTTTCAAATGATATATAACACTTGGTATTTTGATTAAAATTGAATTTGAAAATTTTGTATTGACTTCTATAGTAACTTTGCGTAATTTTAACGGTTTCTATAATCCACCGACAGTCACCGTGGCCTTAAAAAAAACTTTTAACTACGAATATCTCATGATCTAATGATTGTAAACACTTGAAATTTTGAACATTATTTGACATTGTACACATTATTACAGACAACACAAAATTTTTGCAGTGGGCGTGGCAAATCCGGGTTACTTTTACCTTTACCATAAATAATTCAAATTGTTATAACTCGAAAAGTTTGCATTTTTCACCGTCGAAATTTTACAAAAAATTAAAGCACTATTTGGGACAATATCTGATAGAGTTACATTTTGTTTAGGCCTTTTACTTTAAAAAAGGGAATAGGATTTACAATTTATAAAATTTTGATATTTTGACCATTTACATGCATAATCTTGGTCTTTAGAAGGTCAAAGGTTATTGATCTACGATGTCCATTCATACTTTTATCTTTGATGTCCGACATATATTTTCGCTTTTACAAACGTCCCAAAACAGCAATTTTTAACACTTTTAAGGCTTATATTCTCTTTTATTTGACCTCTGTTGACCTCTTGGCCGAAACACAAATTATTGTATCTTTCCAAAAATATTTTCATTTTTGTTGTGCGAATTGAACTTTTAACTTTACAGCTATTAGAAAATTCGACTTTTTACTACCGAATGTTAACACCTTTTAGTACCGAATGGCATCAAATCCATGCGTGTTTTCATTACCGAACGTTAAACAGTTTAAACGATTTTTTTTACTATTGAATGTTTACATGCTTTTCTTTCCGGTAAGATATCTCATTTTGACTTTAAAATGCAACGTGTTATCGATGTATCAGGTTGGATGCGCACTGCTTCGGTACCGTTATAACGGTTCTAGTTGTTTTTGTTTTCTGAAATACTGAATTATGATTTAATTGTATTTATTTTTCATTTTTGTTTGCTGAATTATGATTTAATTGTATTTATTTTTCATTTTTGTTTGCTGAATTATGATTTAATTCTACTTATTTTTCATTTATGTTTGCTGAATTATGATTTAATTCTTTTGATTTTTCTTTTTTGTTTGCTGAATTATGATTTAATTCTATTTATTTTTCATTTTTGTTTGCTGAATTATGATTTAGCAAAAACTTAACCATGTCCTAAACAAACCACACCATAGTATTAAGCTATTTATTTCATTTTTAATAACGAAAAATTCTGACTGTTGAACTAGTGCTCAATACATCAATTGTAGAGCGATATAAAAATATTTAAACAGAACAACAAACAAAAAAAATACAAATGAACTGACCAATAATCAAAACATGTATAGATGCTAGATCTAAATGTTAATCATAATTTTTCTAACCAAATGTGTCTTTAGCTCGTACTTACAGGAGACATAACATTTAATTGATGATTCAATAAAATGGGACTTCACAAACATATCCGTAATTGTCATCACAGTCTCGGTCATCTAGTATTCCAGATAGTTCGTTCTTATAATATGTCAAGCAATGTTGTCCATTGGAATTATCTGGACGACCAGGTATAAAATCATCTCGATCAATAGGTTCACCATAAAGCCAATTCCAGTCATCTTCTTTACTGACGTCAGTTGCACCAAGATACGTGTAGTGACCTAAAACTAACAAAACACATACCATACCAATAAACATTATTCAAAATTGAAAGCAAAGGGCTAATGCGAATGTCACAATGCAGAGTTTCAGCAAGGATGGCAATTTTGAACGTACTATATCGATCCAGTTTCATGGTAGTAATACAAGGTTTTCTTCAAATGGATTCAAAAATAGTTAGCCTTGTGCAAGAACGGATGAATTTATAACGTAACCCTGCGTTGGGCACACATATTGTAAACATTGATGACTTCCTGAAAAACTGGAAAATATTAAATGGCAGTGAACAGATTCAATCATCACAGTCCATTTACATACAAAGTTATAATATTGTACCCGCAGAGTAATTGGTCATAACATTCTTCCTGGCTTGTGTCTCTACAGTAAAAAGATAGCCGTTATCTTGACGGCACTGATTTAAAGCGTTATTCCACGACTTTGGTTGAGAATAAAGTTTGGTACAAATTTCTCCTGTCGAGTCCAGTGTGTATCCATCAGAAACTGGGCATTCAGCTAAAAATATATTAAAACTCAAATTATTTTTGTTCGTCTAACTGATAAGCATCTCTTCTTATTGCCATTTGCAAAATTGGTAAAGAAATGCATTTCAAAATTCTGCAAGAAACATGACGGTTAAACATATTAACTTAAATGAGTGTCTGCTGGCTGTGGCACTCAATTCACAATATTATGTAATTGATTTGTAGTTTAGTGAACTAGTGAATTATGGATTACGATTTGGATAAGCCTGTAAAGCCAGTATCTAAAGAATGTCATTTTGATTGCAAAAGAAAAGATAGCTTGCCAGGCAAGGTAATATAGGCCCGATGGCAGCTTTGATTTTGAATAAAAATATTTTGCAGTACAGTTACAAGCACCAATATGAAATAATAAACCTTCAATCAGACACTTCTTTTGGGCGATACTGAATAATACTTAGTATGGTTTATTTCCCTTGTTCTTGAAAAGGGGTTCAATTTTTAGCTCGTGAAAACTGTAGAAAGCAAATATTCAATCTTCAGCGCGGTACTGAATAATAAAACCAAGTTTTGTCCAAATCCGGCAAGAATCATGACTTTTATTGTTTAAGAGCTAAAATTTGGAAGCGTTTTCAAGAACGAGGTCAATAACTCCTATGAAACATATTTCGATTTTTTTTTATTTTCGATAGGGTTCATCCATGGGTGATAATAAACAAAGTTTCGTCAAAATCTGTCAAAAATTGAGCCTTCTAGAATGTTTATGAGCTCACAATTTAACACGTTCTCAAGAACATGGGCAATACCTGATACTAAATATTTTTCGATTTTTCTGATTTTCGATAGGGTTCATCTTTGGGTGCTAACGAACACTCACACCAAGTTTTCGTCAAAATTCGTATATTTCATGTGGGCGTATACAAATTATGAAACCTCTCATTATCAAATGTTTGCTACAGGAAAATCGGGGGCTCGAAATTCGACGTAGCTGTTTATGACTTGGATATTTTTACATGATGGCATTTAGATTTAAGTATTTCACGCTCAAACCGACAAAAACTCTGACGTCACTTTTAAATATTTGATTTACTTTGGGTGCTCACAGACAATTAAGATGAATGTAGGCTTGGTATAACGTTAAAGTTATTTTCATTATGCTTCCCAACTACAACAACCACTGGCAAGAAGCCAGAAATAGAAACACTAATCGTCAACCAAACCAATATCACGTACCCTACAATGGCCCTGTCTTCCATCGACCTCTACCACCTACCAATCGCCGACCACCAACCAACGCATCCAGATATATCCCACCCCATCGCCGACCTACCTACAACACAGCCTACCAATCAAGAGGTAACCATCGACCTGACCAACAACAGAAACGACTACCAGCCCACCGACGCCAACCAGTCCCCACTCATAAGGAGGAAGAACCCTTTGTGAAGGTGTTCTTCCAAGTTTTGCAGTGCCTCCATCATTTGGCAATCCTTACCCTTCAACAGCAAGGCCAACCAGCGTTTACCTTCAAACGCAAAGTCTCTGAGTTGGATAGTTTTATCCGTCCAGCAATGAAAACATCAGCTGTCGACGCGAATATTAGATCCCTCAATCGGACATGGCTCTGTAAGGTTACGCAGGTCCTGATCGACCATTACCAAACCACACTTCAAGAGAAGCTGACCACCATTCGTACCAAGTCTTTATCATCACCTGCCGTCGACCGCATCGTTTCTCATGCCCTGTCCTGGGCCCGTCGCTCCTATGGGAAACGTCTCACTCAAGCTGTAATTTCCAAATTCTACCAAACAATCAACGAAACAAAAACCAGAGTAACCATATCTCTACCAACTGAAATGGACACTACACCTGCACCATCTAGAGCTACCACGCTGCCGAACCAAACCCCTAAACGAGCCCGAAGTTCACCTACTCCTGGTCCAGCAGACATAGGTAAACGCTCTCTTAGAGAGGGCACACCCCTTCTCTTTTCACTTTCAGACTCGTCTTCCCCTTCCACACCATCTGAATCTTCACCACGTGATCCAGGATCCGCCAACCTTTCTTCCTTCTGTGCGTTTTTGGACCAGCAAACCACCCCTCAGTCTCCATCCAAGTCGAGACATGTATCCATACCTTCCCCTCCTCGAACCAGATCCCAGTCCGTTCCCAATGCTACTATTCTAACAACTACCAAACCAGTACCAATCACACCGTCGACGACCATTATATCCGCTACCAAACCGTATTATCACCAAACCAAGGACAAATCATTATGGAAACTACCTGCTCTAAAGAAATCAACCTTAATAATTGGATCATCTAACCTGAATCGAATTACCAAAACCAGTTCGGACACCGAAATACATTCTTACCCCGGTGCCCAAATCCATCACATACAGTCAATCCTGGAATCATACGACCATGATCCCAAACCTACTACCATTATTCTTCATGTAGGCCTCAACAACCGTGATCAGATACCAAAGACCTCCTTTAACCAAGCCCAGAAATTAATCGCCACAGCCAACAAAACCTTCCCAAACTCCAAGATCCTCTTCACATGTATACCCATTTCAAATAAAATCTCGAAGAAAGCACAACAGAACCTCAGCACCCTCAACAACATGATGATGGAGTCCAGTATCAACAGCGCAACAATCTTACCACCCTACGAAGAAGAATTCGAAACAGTTGATAATCTTCATTGGTCTCCAGAAACAGCAAACAGCATTTATTTGTTTTGGATACACCAGCTTCAAGCATCGAGTAAGTCTTTAAACTAATTACTGGGGATAAAAATACTGAGAGGCCACCGCTAGGCCAAACTGTAGTTAACTTGAGCCGCACAATTCTCACACCCCTTCAGCATTCAATCTTAGACCGTGGACTTAAGTTTATTCCCACACCAAAGATAGCTAACTTGAATTATCTCCGACCATCCATTGAACGATTTCAACGAAATCTTAGCTGCACACCCCCCACGTGGTGCTAGAACAATGTTTATTCCTAAATCCACGTGGACACCCCCTCAGGCCGCCATCCATCTTGAAATATTGAAAGCATTTGCGAGTATGAATAGCCAAACAGTGAACCTTTCCATAACACACGAAAAGCCTAATCTCACACGAGTGGAACGTGAAGCTTTAAACTTACTTAAGAAAGATGATAGCATTGTTATTAAAAAGAGTGACAAAGGTTCATGTTGTGTCATTCTGAATAGGGAGGATTACGTTTCAGAAGCAGAGAATCAACTGAATAATCCTAAACATTATGCCATTTTACCGAAACCAATTTTCAAAGAAACTGCTAACATGATTAATAATATTCTTGCCGATTTAGTCAAAACTAGTTATCTCAAACAGAAACAATATGACTACCTCTAGCATGCCAAACCTGATTGTCGCGAGAGACATTTGTACACTTTGCCTAAAATCCATAAGAATCCAACCAAGGAGTGGTTTATCTCGAATAAAATCCCTAAAGGCCGCCCGATTATATCTGACTGTGGTAGTGAGTCATATGCAGTGTCAGAATACATTGATCATTTCTTACTACCTCTAGCATGCCAACATCGCGCCTACCTTAAAGACACAACCGATTTTGTCAATAAAATAAAAAATCTTCGAGTTCCCTCTAATGCCATTTTAATTTCTATCGACGTTTCTTCTATGTATACCAATATCGATAACACTACTGGTTTAACGGCAGTTCGTAAAGCTTTTAATAGAAACCCAGATCCAAACAGACCCGACGATGCAATTCTACAGCTTTTAGAGATTTGTCTTAGTCGAAACGATTTCACATTTAATGGTAAAACATATTTACAAACTTCAGGGACAGCAATGGGCAAACGATTCGCCCCTTCGTACGCAAACCTTTTCATGGCAGAGTGGGAACGTGAGGTGTTGCCCCTCTGTCCACTTGACCCACTTTTTTACGGACGCTTTTTGGATGACATTTTTATGGTTTGGACTTATTCTATCGAACAGTTTTGGGAATTCTTTGAAATTCTCAACAACCACCATCCTTCTATCAAACTAACCGCAAACGTGAGTGACAAAAGCATAGACTTCTCGATACCACAGTCACAGGGAGATTCCACAGCAGAAACAAATAAACTGGATATTAAAGTGTATTTCAAAGAAACTGATACTCATCAACTCTTGCACAAGAGCTCCTTTCACCCAAAACATACCTTTTCTGGTATAATTAAGTCACAAGTTTTACGATTTCATCGAATTTGTACAAGATCTTCTGATATCAACCAAGCCTGTACGAAAAGAAAGTGGGTACTCTAAACGATTTTTACGAAACATAAAAAATTCCACCTTAGCACAGATAGCAGCTAAAAACAGACTTTATGCCGAAGTACCTCCAGGTTTAAGAAGTGCTCCATGTTTGTCCAGTAGATGCAAAACATGTCCCTTTATATCAGAAACTCATTATTTTGTAAGCAACTCTACGAATAAAAGGTACCCGATCCAGGAACATCTAACATGTGAACATTCGAATGTAATATATTTAATTTCATGCAAGAAATGCCCCAAACAATATGTAGGAGAAACTAAGAATAATTTACGAACTCGCTTTAATGCTCATAGGTCAGACATCAAATTAAAGAAAGACAAGCCTGTTTCTAATCATTTCAACCTCGACGACCATTCAATAGACGATCTCACCCTAATCCCAATTGAGCGTATAGAAATTGACTTGCCCGAAGATGAAACTACCAAATTCCGTCAATCTAGGGAGGCCCATTGGATTGAGACATTGAATACAGCAAGACCTATAGGACTAAATATTCATCATAATGTAGGCATGGCACCCTTTGTTGTCCCGTTTAATACAACCAGCAATCGAGCAAGCAAGATAGTTCATGCCCACTATAAGAGCCTTCAAGAGAAATTCCCCCATGTCTATAAGCAGAAAATGATAGTTGCATATTCAAAAAATAACAACTTAAATGATAATTTTGTTCATAGTAAACTAAAAACAATCAGTACATAACAGATACTATACTTCTCGCCCATCGGGCGAGTTATTTTTTCTAACTTCAGATCAGAATAAGAACAGAAGAAAACCCAATATCAAGACCCTTAATCCTAATTTCTAAATAAAGTGTCTGCTCCATCCTAGGCCTGTACATTTGGGAGAATCAAACCCTCCCTTCCCCGAAATCTAGAAACGCGTTTATTTATTGACTCCGCAACATAAACATAAGTGTTTCTCTCTGTGAATAATATTGTTACTTTAGTCACGATGTATCAAACATAGATAACATCTTCAGACAATCATAAACACATTAATAGAGAAATATCCTGAAAAGAAAAAGTCGCACTCGCACTGTTACACACTTAATAATGGCGTTCACTGGAGATCACTTACACGCCATTCTCTAAACTGTCTGCGCTTTCACAGAAATTGTTTTAGGACCATTGCTTAGATGATGCCTGCCAAATCGTTTTTGAAAAAAATTGCGAGAGCGAGTACTTTAACAATACCTTCACAGCATTAAAAGTAAAACTCGTTCAAAAATTGAAGAAAGGAAATCTCATTACGTTCCTATTTTTAATCAATATGTATAACCTGCAAGAATATTTTAACATCCGGTAGTTTCTCGAATAAGATTAAAGACAAACTATTTTCGGTCAACTTTCGTGCCTTAATACTAACATATTAAGGTCACAACAGTATCATTCATGTTTTCTTGGTGGCCATGCTTTGCCTAGCTAGAGGACATTGAGGAATACAAATGACTTCCACGAGGCACTAAGTACACTATTACTTTTTATGAAATGTTCTGACTAAATTTTGTTTCTAATATTGAAAAATTATTTCCCAGAAATGATTAACATTTAAACTGGAGCTAATCGTTAGATTGTACACTTAGATATAACAGATTTTGAGTCCAACCTCCTACAAAGACGATAGGATCAAAAGGGTACGTTTTTTTTTTATTTTCACTAAATAGTCTTATTTTGTTTATTTTAAGAGATTGTTGAATGTTAACCAGGTTTTAGACCTGTTAGAGGACGAGCAGGTCTTCCAAAAAGCCGAATTATCGATCCGCTAGATGGTAGCCGGCTGACAGATGGAGATAGTGGTGATGAGTCGGGATGAGGCCGTCAACTTGCTGTACGAGCAACAGCAATTATCTAAACACAAACGATCATGAAAGGTGTTTATTACGAAACACATCTGGACCATCTGGCGTAAGCATTGGCATTATTTAAAACCAATTATTTCACTCTTTCATCAAGCATGATCATGTTCGCATGAAGTAGTCCACAAAAATTCAATATTTATATAATGATCAACCTTACAACTTGTCTTACAGGTTACAAGAAAATAGATGTCTCTGTTCTTCCCGCATGAAAAGATATCTGTCGAGGTGGAAGAAAGTTTCGATCAGATGGATATCCTGACGTTAGTTCTCTTTCTGAAAGTCCAAATATCATGTACCATGTGCCATTCTTACTGTTCAGTATTTCCAAATATTACCTCTTAAAACAGCGTTCAATCATACAATATTCAACTTTTTGAACCACACCCTCACAGAAATGAATTCCCCGTAAATTAAAAGATAGTGGACCACAGCCCAAATCTTGAAAAAGCCTTAAATTTAATCAGAAGTAAATTAAACTTTCTCAAACCTTTCGATTAAAGTCCAATAACATCCATTTTAAGTTTCATCAAAAAATCGGTTGAAAACTAAGAGAGTAATAGCATATTCAAGATTTTGGGGCAAGGGCAATAGCTCTTCTTCTAACGGTCGAAAATAGCTCAAATTCGAACTTGATCTTCGTTTTATGAATATGTATACACATACCGTATTTCATTTGATTCCAAAAAAAATCTAGTTTTTAGAGCATACAAGCAAATGTTGACGGACGGACGGATGGAGTGTTTACGAGCAATTGATGTTGATAGAAGCACTTACTGTACAGAGGTTAAAGGGCGATAAATCCTAAAAACTGACGTAAGAGGCCTAAATCTTGAAAAAGCCTTAAATTTAATCAGAAGTAAACTAAACTTTCTCAAACCTTGGTCCAATAACATCCATTTAAAGTTTCATCAAAAAATCGGTTGAAAACTAAGAGAGTAATAGCATATTCAAGATTTTGAGGCAAGGGCAATAACTCTGCTTCTAACGGTCAAAAATATCTCAAATTCGAACTTGGTCTTCGTTTTATGAATATGTATACACATACCCAATTTCATTTGATTCCATCAAAAATTCTAGTTTTTAAAGCGTTTACAGACGGGCGGACAGGTGTGCCGACAATATACGTCCACATAGAGAGATGAGGGCGTATATAAATCGTACTTTCTTTTCTAGGATTCGGATGTGTCAGAAAGTGATTTTGTGTCATCAAGTACCACGCAGGACATCACAGAAACTAACTTTCACGAAGTCAGAGATATCCCAGTGGCTTCTAGTAAAGATCACAGCTGGAAAACACAGCATTTGCTCGACGAACACAAGGATAGGTTCCAATGGAATTTTCATTTTGACAATCATGCTGATATACTATCTGATCCAATAGAATTGATTGAACTCTTCTATGACGATGAGGTTATACAAATCCTGTGTAACCAGAGCATCCGATATGCTGGTCAGAAAGGAAAACAGTTCTTTTTAGTTGATCCTGAAGAATTGCAGGCGTTTGTAGCTATACTTTTGGTTTCAGACTTCATATTAGGATGTTCGCAATGAATCTGTGGTTGCAACTATGTCTCGAGACCGTTTGGTGACGCAAATCCTTATTTAACTGACAAGATGTACAATATTAGGCGCTTATTGATAGTCTCAACAAAAGTTTTTTAAGACATTTTTGCCATGAACAAAATATAAGTATTGATGACAGTATGATCCATACTTCGGGAAACATGGTCCAAGCCATTTATCAGGCCTATAAGATTTGGGTCCTTGCATCTTGTTTGGGAGGCAAGGTTTGTCAATACGGTAGGTGATTGCCCACTGCTAAATACCCAAATCATTTTTTTCACTGTTTATGGGTTAATAACTATAGGTGCATTCAAAGGGTTAATTATTTATACGAAACCAACTGTTAAACTTTATACGAAAATGATGCTGACCTATTTTTGTAATAGTTTACTCTGTGTATAATATGAATATGTCAACAGTAATAAATATGGCTTACTGTTATTAATAGTGTAATGAAATCGAAATTCAAAGACTAGAACATGGTGTCAGAAGTGAAAACCTTGTAAAAAAAACCCAGTTTAAACTGTGAAAGCAACTGTGAATGCATCCAGTTGTAAGGATTTGTGATAACTGTCTTTTTTTGAGCCTCAAGTTGTTTAATATTGAGGACATTTGGACTAGACCAAGTGTTGACTTCGATAATTTTGGTGTAAGACTGATACAACTTTCAGAAATGCGAATTAGGCATTTTAGGAGATGGGTACTATTGATATTGCAGCCAGAGATCGTTTATTACGAGAGAGACCTGTTCCAAATTTAAACAGATGTCTTGAAGTTCTTAGGGCTAGTGAATTGTCTAAAACACATAAAGAACAAATGCGTTCAACACAAGAAAATGCTAATCATGAGGTTCAAGGTACACAGGGCATACAGAAACCTAAGAAAAACAAGCTCAATTTCAAACAGAAGAAGTTTACAGAGAATAAGTCAGCTACTTCTCACCAGGAGCAACATGATGGTCCTACTAACTTGAAGAAATGTAGATTTTGTCGATTACTTCACATGAGAAGAAACTGTCCTGCCTATGGTAAAACTTGTTTGAAATGCGGAGGTTCCAATCACTTTGCAACTTGCTGTTATAATAAGGAGGCAAAAGGCAAGAAAGTATATCATGTATCATTAGGCTACACAGATGAAAGCTCTAACTCTGATACAGATATTATATTTGTTTTTGATAAGACATTGGATAGAAAACATGCTAAGTTTATGATTCCTCTTAAGTTTCATAACCAATATTCACCTGTACTAGATGTTCAACTAGATACTGGTGCTTCATGTTCTGCTATGTCTATAAATCAGATAAGATACATATTGCAGACTGGTAATGTTCAACTTAAACGAACTGTAGGAAAAATTAAACTCTATGATGGTACTATTATTAGCCCATTGGGTTCATATACACTCAGTGTTAGTAAAGGGAATGAGAAGCCTATAGACATTAAGTTTGACATTTTGGAGAATGCCCCATGGCCAATTATTGATGGGCGTACTTGCATCAAGAATACCTGGATATCAATGGAGAAGGCAGTGCATGCTGTATATTCTTTTTCTCAAGATCCTCTTACAAAAGAGAAAGTACTACAACAATATTCTGATGTATTCAAATGACTTGGTTGTTTACGTGGTGAGCATCATATTGAACTACCAAATGCCAACAGTAGATCAAATATTACCTAGATTGAAGAATGCACAAGTATTTACAGTACTTGATGCTAAAGATGGATTTTTCCAAATAAAATTAGATAAAGAAATCTCATATCTAACAACATTTTGGACGCCTTTTGGTCGATATAGATATTTGAGATGCCCTCAAGGAATATCATCTGCACCTGAAGAATATCAACGTCGCCAAAAAGAGGTATTATCAGGTCTTAATGGTGTTGATGTAATAGCTGATGATATCATATGCTTTGGTTCTGGTGATACAGTAGAAGAAGCTAATATAGATCATGATAGTAATTTGAAAGCTTTGTTGGATAGAATAAGAAAAGTTAATCTTAAGTTGAACTGTAAAAAACTAAAATTTAGGTTATCTGAAGTGCCTTATATGGGACATTTATTAACTGAAACAGGAGTGAAACCTGATCCGTCTAAGGTAGAAGCTATTTTACAGATGCCAAGACCAAGGTAATTGTCAAAACTTTCAGAGGTTTCAGAGCCTTTAAGAAGATTAACTGTATCTGATATTCCATGGCATTGGGAGTCACAACAAGAATCTTACCAGAAAATATTACAATTGATAGTGAAAGCGCCTGTCTTAAAGTATTATGATGTTGGACTTGATGTTAGGATAGAATGCGATTCTTCTGAAACCGGTCTTGGAGCATGTTTATTACAAGAAGGCCAACCAGTTGCTTTCGCATCTCGTGCATTATCTAGTGCAGAAAAGAACTATGCACAAATAGAAAAATAATGTTTGGCAATTGTTTTTTCGTGTGAACGTTTCGATCAATACTTACATGGACGTAAACTTATTAGAGTTCATACTGATCACAAACCACTAGTTTCGATCATGCAGAAATCTATTCACCAAGCACCGAAAAGACTCCAAAAAGAGATTACAAAAATATAATCTTAAACTTATCCATATATCTGGTGTTAATATGTTTATATCAGACTAACTTTCAAGAGCTTATCTACCTCAAGTACCTAAGCATGAAAGTGTACCTAGATATCATATTTTCCAGTTGATGAATGAAAACTCTCTATTTGAAGACATTGAAAATATCAATCAAATTGATCATATGAGTTTATCTGACGGTACTCATCAACAAATCAAGTCAGCAACAATGGCAGATCAAGTTGTACAAACATTAGCTACGACAATATTAACAGGATGGCCAGAGACAAAAGAATCTGTACCTGTATCCATTCGAGAATACTGGAATTTCCGAGATGTTTTGATTGTTCAAGATGGTATAATTTATAAAGGTATGAAAGTTCTTGTACCAAAACTGTTAAGAAGTCAAATGGTTGCTAAAGCTCACACTAGTCATTTAGGCCAACATGTTTACGTCGAGCCAGAAACGTTATATTTTGGCCAGGTATGAGTGGGGAAATATAGGATTACGTGAGCCAGTGTAGTATCTGTGCTGCGTATTCAAATAAGCAGACCAAAGAACCATTAATGAATCATCAAATTCCTGATTATCCTTGGATAAAGGTTGGTCAAGACTTATTTTCATTGTATGGTGAATCATATTTAGTTACAGTTGACTATTATAGTGACTATTTTGAATTAGATCATTTACAAGATACGTCGTCTAATGCTGTAATAGAAGCTACTAAAATTCATTTCGCAAGACATGGTATTGCTGATATAGTTACACCATATACCAGTCAAGAATTTGATCAATTTTCAATTTTCGTGAATTTATACATACAACTAGTTCGCCTTTACATAGTCAAAGTAATGGTAAGGCAGAATCAGCAGTCAAAATTGCAAAACAAATCCTGAAGAAAGTGAAGAGAGATAATGGAGATCTTCAGATGTCACTTTTAGAATGGAGAAATACTCCTGATTTAGCCCAGTTCAAAAACTTATTTCTCGAAGAACTAAAACAACTATGCCAGTTGCTAATACTTTACTTCAACCATCTGTAGTTCAAGATGTTCCGGAAATGGTTAACAAAAAGAGACAGAAAGCCAAACTGTATTTTGATCGTCATACTAAACCTTTACCTGAATTAGAAATTGGTGAACCAGTGAGATTTCAGCCATCTAAACCAAAACAACCATGGTCTTCAGGTTCATGTGTTGGTAAAGTTGGTCCTGGTCCTCGATCATATCTGGTAGAGACTGATAACAATATTTTTTAGAAGATATAGAAAGTTTATAAGACGTAGTTTAGAAGTGCCACATTATACAGCTCCAGAGTCAAATCTTCCAAATTCATCATTAGTTGAAACTCAAGCTAACAATAACATACCTACTGCTTCGTGCAACATTAACAGTAAAGATCAACAACCAAAAGACTGTAACAAATCATCTATAGATACTAATTCTAATATCTCACCAATAATAACTACTAGGAGTGGAAGAAAGATTGTTAAACCTAACAGATATGGATTTGAGAATTAATATACTTTGTTTCTTGTAGGATTTTAGAATTTAATCTGTTTGTGTTAAAGACATCTATTATTGACTTTGTGAAAAGTGAATCACATTCATTTTCTGTTTTTATAACATGGTAATTTTGAAATTTAATTCAGAGGGGAGATGTTTATGGGTTAATAACTATAGGTGCATTCAAAGGGTTTATTATTTATACGAAACTAACTGTTACACTTTATACGAAAATGATGCTGACCTATTTTTGTAATAGTTTACTCTGTGTATAATATGAATATGTCAACAGTAATAAATATGGCTTACTGTTATTAATAGTGTATTGAAATGCCTGCCGAAATTCAAAGACTAGAACATTCACCGTCTGCGGATTACAGAAACACCAACAAAAATGTTCGTGAGAATTGTTCGTGAAATCAAACATGTTTGATTTTTTAAAATTGTTCGCCTCCCAAACAATTCTTTGTTCGCCGTCTGCGTTAACGACGAACATTAGCGCCGAACATTCAACGACGAAAGACCAATCAGCGATCGAATGGCGACGTCCAGTGAAACCACCAACACAAAATTTTGGACTGGGGAGAAGGAGCAGATTTTAGTAGATATGTGGTCGCAATCTGCCTGTTTGTTTATGATTTCTTCGCCCGACTATTCAGATAGTAACAAGAAGTACGCTGCGATGCAAGAAATAGCACAAGCCCCGGAAACAACCGGTAAATTTACCTACTGTACAAGGCTGCCGAACACACCCTGCTCCTTACGACGTTGAATCCAGGTACGGACACAAATGCTCATATTTCGCCGTCTACGTTGGCGTCTTTTTAAAATTAATAAAATAGCTAACGCAATTTTACATTTTCTTTTGGAAATGGCCATTTTGATGTCATGTGATTTTCCGTGGCACTAGCTGGCGTATTGTTCGAGCTAAATGTTCGTCGTCTGCGGAATTATGTTTGTCCTCTGCGGAATTATGTTTGTCGTCTGCGGATAACGGAAAACAAATATATTTGTTCGATGTTTTGTTCGTCGACAGAAATGTTCCTCGTCTGCGTTGGGCTTTAAGGTACATGGTCTAAGCCTGAAATAGGAACAAAGTTCGTTGTGATTTCTTATGAAATGTTAAAAATCGTCCAAAGACTAGAATCAATATCGTTGTATAAATTTGTTCTGGTGCATAATGTATTTTATTTTTTGATAATAGTATGCATTGAACGATGACGTCAGGGTTTGGAGGTGAGTGCAAAGTAACAGCGATGGGGTATTTGCCTATTAGAAGGTGTTACTGGGGAAAGGAGGTTTCAAAATGTCCTTTTCCGTTACATAAATTATGAATGGCCCCTACAAAGATTCTGTGGAAAGGAAGTTTATGTTGTGAAATCGTTATGCCTTTGATCGACAAAGCTGTTCAAACCAATAACAAGGACAGTCGGTGTTTCCTAAAATCTTATTGAAATATCTACAATTTTCTACCACAGTCTCGTTCTAATGGCGTTATTTTGTAAACCAATCAAATCGCGTCAAATGCTTAAGCGTTAATCATGAACGGTATTCGGGCAACGGACATACCAAGGTTTTATAAAAAAAAATTATATTATTATATAAGTGGTTTTATAAGGTCTGTACTTTAGTGTGAAATAGTTTTGCCGTTTTTCTTTTTGCCGAACTCTGTCCAAGTTTACTGTAAATAAATAATGCCGAGGTTTTGAAAAGTAAAGACAGACGAAGATTGCTATGTTTTCTTTTCAAATTTTAAGAAAAATGTCATAAGCCTACTTACGTTCTAAAGCCCAATAATAAAGGATTTCTTTATTTTCCTGAGTTATATTTAAACCAGAGTAAGCACGATCAATATACATAAGGCACATCTTTTCCAAAGGCAAAAAACCAACTGATTTACACTCCTTAATGTACCGACATTGGTCGATGCAATCTTTAGGAGCGGTGTGGTTTGCTGTCGCCGTATAGCCATCTAGAACTATACCAGTTACACTAACTTTCTTCCAAATAAGATTTTTACACAAATCAGCAGTTAAACCAACATTGAGAAAGGAATATAAAACTAAAATACTACAGATAACCATGAACATAATGAATGTTGAGCAAGGCGAGTGATTCCGATTCAATCTTTAAACTCCAGTTAGTTTTGAATTGTGATTCAACTCTTGATTAGTTACATTGTAACATTGATCGATTGGTACAAGATCATTATCCATATTTTGTTATTCCTATGAGATAATGTTCAGGTTCTATTGAAATAGTCCCAGGACACATCTAAAATGAATAAATAGGTTCATCTATTTCTAATTGAATGAGTACATTGTTATGGTTATTATTTATTAAGACTGAATCCTTTTATTTTCTATCCTTGTGTGTCTATTTAATATTGATTTTCGGTTTGTCTTTTATTGGATGAAGGTTAACGAAAAAACGGAAGCCTTACGGAACATAATAGTACATTTTATATCCTCATTTTCTTTTTTTCATAATGATATTTATCAGACCGTTTACAATACTACTACTTAACCAAATACCTGAATTTCGATCTGTATTTAGCATTAGACTATTAGATCACCTCGGTATTCTATTGGTACTTGCACACTCGTGAAAAACGGGAGGAAATGGGTATATGAGTATATAGTCATCAGTTAGCTTACCTGGTGTCATAAAGTTACAACAGAATCCCTGGAAAATTGCAAAATTCATAAAACTAAGTAATTAAATTTATTAAGTAGTTAATTGCATATTTGTGGATAATTAATAAGTTTTTGGATTATATAAGGATCCTGATATGTTATTTATGACACCAGGTATATCTACTGGCTCTTATTGGCCAAGTTTAAAATTCTTAAATTTTATGTTAATTCTAAGACCTAGTATCACTTTAAGTCCAAATTTTCAAGATTGTGCGCGTATGATGATTGAGAAAAGTCCAAGCTGTAACAATATTGACCTAAAAAGCCTCTTGACAATAATGTGGTGCATCGCCGATGCCGAACATCAGATTATTTACTCTATATTGTCCAATCCTCTGTGCTTATCTTACTAATGGCTCATCATCAAAGTTTATGTTCATTTTACTCTGCTTCTCTATCCGCTCGCACTCTACTCCAACCCGCCCCAAATCATAATTTAACATGGTGGCTGAGTAAATTAGGATCCTGAGTGTAGAATAAGTTAACTTTTTGATGTATGTATGTGGTGTATTTCCTGAACTAATCAGTTTTCTGTCTGCAAGCGTGTATTTCTAAGCCACATTTCACGCTCTGGCGTCATACATTTGCCATAGTTGTACTTGCTTTGAAGTCTGATACTGTCATTTCTGTCAACGAGTAACTATCAATTACTTATCTGAAGTAATGTGTGGCAATCCTGATAATCCTGGATTAACAACAACCTGTTGAAGGAGGAAATGATAATAATGTTGCTGATCAACGTTGTCCTGTCATTAATGTATCTCCACCTGCTCAACTAATCTTGGGTGATATCTGTAAAAAATGTAACATTATAGTGGACGAACGAAGACGGATTTCTCCTTCTGTACTAAAGGAGACGTGTTTGCCCTACATTTTGTCTAATTGTTTGAGACCTAACAATCGAGCATGTTTTACTTCGGCCAATCAAAGTCATGCACGTGCAGTGAGTTGTATTCTCTCTTTTTGTTCAGGCAACGCCGCCATATTCATATTTTGTAGTCATTATATGTCATTGTCATTGTATGTGTGAAGAGTGCTTGTTCCATAATCATGAAGTCATTGTGTAAAGCCATATAATTTATTATGGTTTGCAATCAAAGGACACAAGAAAGCGCTTACTCCAACAAAATAAACGGACACTTACAAAATGTATTGATATTTGTCGAAGTCAAGAATCGTCTACTCAAAAGATGAAGATAGCTTGCGATGCAAGGTAACATACGCCCACTGGCAGCTGTCAGAAATAATAAAACAGTCTTTAGTGACTAAAGTACGAATTTTCTTATATTGAAGAAATTTTATTAGTTTGAATTCAATTACATATATATATATATATATATATATATATATATATATATATATGCCAGTTATTTATGCTGAATAAAAACAACTTTTGACGTGTTTTTACAAAGTCAAGGGCAATAAATGTTCATCAAAAATATCTCTTGTTAGAACTTGTCCGAGATCTTATCAATTCCAATGATCACACCAAGTTTCATCAAAATCGGTTGAAAACTGTAGCTTCTATTGTGCTCACAAACAAATTTTTACGCGTTTTTCGTAAGTTAATGGCAATAACTCAAAAATTTCATCGAAAATGCGTCAAGTTAGAACTTGTCCCAGATCTGATCAATTCCAATGATCATACCAAGTTTCATTAGAATCGGTTGAAAACTGTAGTGTCAATCCTGCACACAAACTATTTTTAACAAATTTTGACGCGTTTTAACAAAGTCAAGGGCAATAACTCAAAAACCGTTCATCGAAAATATGTCAAATTCGAACTTGACCGAGATCTTATCAATCTAAAGCATCACACCAAGTTTTATCAAAATCAGATGAAAACTGTAGTCTCTATAGTGCTCACAAGAAATGTTGACGGACGGACCGACGACAATATACGACCACATATTCATGTGGGCGTAAAAAAAGTATTTCTGACACAACGTCACCAGAGGTCAACAAAGTGTATGGAGGGTCAAAAGAAGCAAGACTTCCCTGCAATTTTGTGGTAAACTCATGTCATGAAGAAGGAATCCTGTCTTGCTTGGGGACAAAAGTGTAAGAAATGTGATAAGCTGAATCATTTCTGTTAATTGTCCTTCAAAATCTCATGGTGTTTCTGCTGTTTACTCTGACTTGTTTACTGTAACTGAAAACGTCAACACTATCAAGAGTAATCAAATTCTGATAAACATGAGAATGGGTAAAAATAGAACTGTTAAATTTCATTGTGACAGTGGATCATCTGTAAATATTATACCAAAGAAACATGCTACTGGTTTCCCTATTGATAAATGTTCTACCAATCTCAGAATGTGGAATGGAACTGGACTCAAACCTATTGGACAATTCCGTGTACCTTTGTTTAACTTAAAAACTAACAAAAAGTACTTGATAACATTCATTGTAGTGAATGAGAATCTGACTCCTTTACTTGGTAAAGAAACTTCTGAAAAACTAGGTCTGATTACAGTCAACTATGATCAATTTAGTCCTGTATCTGCTGTAAAGTCTGATGAATTGATAGACCCTTTACTGAATATTCTGATGTATTTGAAAATCGAATTGATACTTTGCCTGGAAAAGTTCATTTCGAAATTGATGAAAGTGTAAGACCTGTTATGTTACCACCGAACAGACTACCTATAGCTCTGCAAACCGAAGTAAAAGAAAACCTCGATGAACTAGTCGAAACTGGTGTGCTAGCAGTCCAAGAATCAATTTAACAGTAAGATGCTTGTTGCGACTAAGAAATCGGGCAGTCTTAGGGTGTGTTTAGATCCCCGTCCATTGAATCAAGCTCTACTGAGAGAAAGATGTCAACTTCCTGTACTCGATGATATCCTACCTGAATTATCTGCTGGTGACTCACCTGGTGAGAAGCTGAAGAGAGCCTTCTCGAAACTAGATCTGTCAAATGGTTACTGGCACTGTATATTGTCTGTTGACAACGTTTCAAACTCAATTTGGATGTTATAGATGATTGAGGTTACCATTCGGAAAAAACGTTAGCTCTAAGATATTCAAGAAACGTTTGTGTACTATTTTATCTGGTCTAAATGGTGTGCTGAATATGCTGACGATATTATTGTTTATGGTCAATGTACTACGTATGAATCTGCTCGTGCTGATCACGATGAGAAATTACGTTGCTTACTGGAAAGATGTAGAAATCTTCATAATTAGCTAAATAAAGACAAATGTGAACTACGGAAACATGATGAACTGGTTATACAGTGTGATTTTCATTATGCTCCCCAACTACAACAACCACTGGAAAGAAGCCAGACATAGAAACACTAATCGTCAACCAAACCAATATCACGTACCCTACAACGGCCCTGTCTTCCATCGACCGCTACCACCTACCAATCGCCGACCACCAACCAACCCATCCAGCTATATCCCACCCCATCGCCGACCTACCTACATCACCTACCAATCAAGAGGTAACCATCGACCTGACCAACAACAGAAACGACTACCAGCCCACCGACGCCAACCAGTCCCCACTCATAAGGAGGAAGAACCCTTTGTGAAGGCGTTCTTCCAAGTTTTGCAGTGCCTCCATCATTTAGAAATCCTTACCCTTCAACAGCAGCAAGGCCAACCAGCGTTTACCTTCAAACGCAAAGTCTCTGAGTTGGATAGTTTTATCCGTCCAGCAATGAAAACATCAGCTGTTGACGCGAATATTTGATCCCTCAATCGGACATGACACTCTAAGGTTACGCAGGTCCTGATCGACCATTACCAAACCACACTTCAAGAGAAGCTGACCACCATTCGTACCAAGTCTTTATCATCACCTGCCGTCGACCGCATCGTTTCTCATGCCCTGTCCTGGGCCCGTCGCTCCTATGGGAAACGTCTCACTCAAGCTGTAATCACCAAGTTCTACCAAACATTCAACGAAACAAAAACCAGAGTAACCATATCTCTACCAACTGAAATGGACAATACACCTGCACCATCTAAAGCCACCACGCTGCCGAACGAAACCCCTAAACAAGCCCGAAGTTCATCTGCTCCTAGTCCAGCAGACATAGGTAAACGCTCTCGTAGAGAGAGCACTCCCCTTCTCTTTTCACTTTCAGACTCGTCTTCCCCTTCCACACCATCTGAATCTTCAGCACGTGATCAAGGATCCGCCAACCTTCTTTCCTTCTGTGCGTTTTTGGACCAGCAAACCACCCCTCAGTCTCCATCCAAGTCGAGACGTGTATCCAGACCTTCCCCCCCCCCCCCTCGAACCAGATCCCAGTCCGTTCCCAATGCTACAATTCTAACAACTACCAAACCAGTACCAATCACACCGTCGACGACCATTATATCCGCTACCAAACCGTATTATCACCAAACCAAGGACAAATCATTATGGAAGCTACCTGCTCTAAAGAAATCTACCTTAATAATTGGATCATCTAACCTGAATCGAATTACCAAAACCAGTTCAGACACTGAAATACATTCTTACCCCGGTGCCCAAATCCATCACATACAGTCAATCCTGGAATCATACGACCATGATCCCAAACCTACTACCATTATTCTTCATGTAGGCCTCAACAACCATGATCAGATACCAAAGACCTCCTTTAACCAAGCCCAGAAATTAATCGCCACAGCCAACAAAACCTTCCCAAACTCCAAGATCCTCTTCACATGTATACCCATTTCAAATAAAATCTCGAAGAAAGCACAACAGAACCTCAGCACTCTCAATAACATCATGATGATGGAGTCCAGTATCAACAGCGCAACAATCTTACCACCCTACGAAGAAGAATTCGAACCAGTTGATAATCTTCATTGGTCTCCAGAAACAGCAAACAGCATTAATTTGTTTTGGATACACCAGCGTCAAGCATCGAGTAAATCTTTAAACTAATTACTGGGGATAAAAATACTGAGAGGCCACCGCTAGGCCAAACTGTAGTTAAATTCTCACACCCCTTCAGCATTCAATCTTAGACCGTGGACTTAAATTTATTCCCACACCAAAGATAGCTAACTTGAATTATCTCCGACCATCCATTCAACGAAATCTTAGCTGTACATTTTTTTTTCGAAACCACCCCCACGTGGTGCTAGAACAATGTTTATTCTTAAATCCACGTGGACACCCCCTCAGGCCGCCATCCATCTTGAAATATTGAAAGCATTTGCGAGTATGAATAGCCAAACAGTGAACCTTTCCATAACACACGAAAAGCCTAATCTCACACGAGTGAAACGTGAAGCGTTAAACTTACTTAAGAAAGACGATAGCATTGTTATTAAAAAGAGTGACAAAGGTTCATGTTGTGTCATTCTGAATAGGGAGGATTACGTTTCAGAAGCAGAGAATCAACTGAATAATCCTAAACATTATGCCATTTTACCGAAACCAATTTTCAAAGAAACTGCTAACATGATTAACAATATTCTTGCCGATTTAAAACTAGTTATCTCAAACAGAAACAATATGACTATCTGTCTGCCAAACCTGATTGTCGCGAGAGACATTTGTACAATCCATAAGAATCCAACCAAGGAGTGATTTATCTCGAATAAAATCCCGATTATATCTGACTGTGGTAGTGAGTCGTATGCAGTGTCAGAATACATTGATCATTTCTTACTACCTCTAGCATGTCAACATCGCGCCTACCTTAAAGACACAACCGATTTTGTCAAGAAAATAAAAAATCTTCGAGTTCCCTCTAATGCTATTTTAATTTCTATCGACGTTTCTTCTATGTATACCAATATCGGTAACACTACTGGTTTAACGGCAGTTCGTAAAGCTTTTAATAGAAACTCAGATCCAAACAGACCCGTTGATGCAATTCTACAGCTTTTAAGGATTTGTCTTAGTCGAAACGATTTCACATTTAATGGTAAAACATATTTACAAACTTCAGGGACAGCAATGGGCAAACGATTCGCCCCTTCGTACGCAAACCTTTTCATGGCAGAGTGGGAACGTGAGGTTTGTCCATTTGACCCACTTTTTTACGGACGCTTTTTGGATGACATTTTTATGGTTTGGACTTATTCTATCGAACAGTTTTGGGAATTTTTTGAAATTCTCAACAACCACCATCCTTCTATCAAACTAACCGCAAACGTGAGTGACAAAAGCATAGACTTTCTCGATACCACAGTCTTTAAGGGAGATTCCATAGCAGAAACAAATAAACTGGATATTAAAGTGTATTTCAAAGAAACTGATACCCATCAACTCTTGCACAAGAGCTCCTTTCACCCAAAACATACCTTTTCTGGTATTATTAAGTCACAAGTTTTACGATTTCATCGAATTTGTACAAGATCTTCTGATTTCAACCAAGCCTGTACGATTGTTTCTCAAAACTGAAAGAGCGTGGGTACTCTAAACGATTTTTACGAAACATAAAAAATTCCACCTTAGCACAGATAGCAGCTAAAACCAGACTTTATGCTGAAGTACCTCTAGGTTTAAGAAGTGCTCCATGTTTGTCCAGTAGATGCAAAACATGTCCCTTTATATCAGAAACTCATTATTTTGTAAGCAACTCTACGAATAAAAGGTACCCAATCCAGGAACATCTAACATGTGAACATTCGAATGTAATATATTTCATGCAAGAAATGCCCCAAACAATATGTAGGAGAAACTAAGAATAATTTACGAACTCGCTTTAATGCTCATAGGTCAGACATCAAATTAAAGAAAGACAAGCCTGTTTCTAATCATTTCAACCTCGACGACCATTCAATAGATGATCTCACCCTAATCCCAATTGAGCGTATAGAAATTGACTTGCCCACAGATGAAACTACCAAGTTCCGTCAATCTAGGGAAGCCCATTGGATCGAGACATTGAATACAGCAAGACCTATAGGACTAAATATTCATCATAATGTAGGCATAGCACCCTTTGTTGTCCCGTTTAATACAACCAGCAATCGAGCAAGCAAGATAGTTCATGCCCACTATAAGAGCCTTCAAGAGAAATTCCCCCATGTCTATAAGCAGAGAATGATAGTTGCATATTCAAAAAATAAGAACTTAAATGATAATATTGTTCATAGTAAACTAAAAACAATCAGTACATAACAGATACTATACTTATTTTTTCTAATTTCAGATCAGAATAAGAACAGAAGAAAACCCAATATCAAGACCCTTAATCCTAATTTCTAAATAAAGTGTCAGCTCCACCCTAGGCCTGTACATTTGGGAGAATCAAGCCCTGCCTTAAATCTAACTGAAACTGAAGTTCGATATGCTCAAATCCAAAAGGAAATGCTTGCCATGGTGAATTCTATTGAAAAATTCCATCAAATACATTTGGTCGACTTACTCATGTGATATCTGATCATAAACCTCTAGAGTCGATTATGAAAAAGCCTATGTCGCAAGTTCCACGTCTGCAAGGAATGTTGTTGCGTGCTGCTGCATACAATATTAATGTTACATATCTGAAAGGAACTGAAATGCATATCACTGATATGTTGTCTCGTGCATATTTAATTGTAACGGATTGTAATCAAGGTGCTTTTGAGTCTGTGAATATGTCTGAATGTTTACCAATGAGGCCAGAAAGACTTGATAAAATCGTTAAAGCTACAAGAGATGATCCGGTTTTGCAATTGTTGTATACTGTAATCCAAAACGGATGGCCTGCTACTAAAATTCATTTGCCTAAAGAACTAACTCCGTATTTCAGTTTTAGTGTCAAACTTACTTTAGAGAATGTTATTATTTTTAAAGGTAACTGTGTGGTCATTGTAGGGAGCAAAATACTCATCCTACAGATAAAGTTCAAAATGTTTTTTCAATGACAAAGTTTTCGATTTACAGCTTCAATATCATACATCTTACAACATCTACAGCTTACATTATCATTTCTGAAACAAAACAAAAAATACATCTTTAATTCTCTATATTCTCTTAATATAGGCCTACACAAATAAACAAAACATGTATGCTTACAGACGTGTGTGCCTCTTTTTGCCTTCTAAGACTTCAAAAAATAAAACCAATATTATCAACGTATTTCTAACGTAACAAAACAATAACAATGACGTCATTCGGTCTCGTGAAAACCAAGTCAGAACCTAGACCACAATATTATGACAAAATGCAAATCGATATCAACTATATTTTAGGATCCACATCACCGGTCCAGTTAAATGAGATACAAAACAGTAGAACATTTAAGAAATAACAGTAAACAATAAGATTTTAAGCACATGGATGATTCAATTTACGCAGCACACATTTCTATGATAATCTAGGTAATAATAAATTTGATCACACGGTCGAATCACTTTCAAGAAACACGCATTTATCGACTGGCCTTTTTAGAATGGAATGTTTGGTTTTAACTTTAATAACGCGGACACAGCCATCTTGCGCATTAGGATAAACTTCCAAGATTCGACCTAGAGGCCACGAACATCTTGGTAATTCATGATCTGCTACTAATATTATGTCACCAACGCGATAGTTTCTCTGTTTTTCTGTCGCTCCTGCAACAAAGGTAGATATTCTCGTGTCCAACGACGCCAAAACACATCGGCCAAGTATAAAACATGACGCCACTTACGTCGAGAATAACAGTCTTCCTTTTTGAATTTACCAGGTGGTAACTCCGGTCCCGATTTCAATAATAGCAGGTGGTTGGGTGTTAAGGCTTCCAAATCTTTGACGTCGTCTTAAATAGGAGTGATAGGCCGTCCGTTTATGATGCCCTCAACCTCACAAAACAACGTCGTTAAGGCTTCATCGTTCACCAATTGATCTTTTAAAAGAGCATTTAAAACTTGTCTAATAGTCATTATACAACGCTTCCAAGTTCCACCGAAATGGGATCCACCAGGTGGATTAAAGAACCACTTTGTTGCAGAAGGAAATTATGAATGCTTTGTTGATTCCATTCCTTAATAGCACTTCTTAATCCCGTGTTTCCACCAACAAAGTTACTGCCGTTGTCGCTTCTGATTTCGACCGGACATCCTCTTCGAGCTATGAATCTCCGCAATCCATTTAAAAAGGAGTCGGTGTCCATGGATTGGAGAACTTCAATGTGTATAGTTCTACAAGCAAGACAAGTAAAGATACAGCCCCATCGTATTAGTTGACTACGACACATTTTGACCATGAAGGGACCAAAGCAATCAACTCCAACTGACGTAAATGCTGGTTTATCTGGAGTGACCCTATCCTTGGGCAAATCTGACATCATTTGCTTAGCTAAAGGTGCTTGCCTTTTTTTTTTTTACAGATGATGCATTTTAGAAGCACATTCCTTACTGCGTCTTCTGATTGCTGATAGAATGTATGCCCTTCCAGATTGTGCCGATACTTCATGATAATGACGGATGATCATATCTGTTATGTGAGTTTTCTTCGGAAGAATTATTGGTGCTTTATGTCAAAGGACTCTTCAGAACGACGAAGTCTTCCACCCACTCTTAGTACGCCTTCAACTAAAATAGAGTCTAGCTTAACTATTGAGCTGCTTTTCCAAACTCTTTTCTTCTTATCTTCTGTTTCTAATGATTTGATTTCTGGTAAGAAGCACTCTCTCTGAAGATGTTTGATTATTTCTATCTCAGCTTCTTTCATTTCTTCCACTGTCAATTTAAGAGCTCTTTCTTCTTTCACAATTTTCTTCATTGGGATACGATTCCGTCTGTTCTCAACACTCTTACGAAGTCTGCCCTTGTATCTGATTATCCATGCAGTAATCCTTTTAGTTCTATACCATGATGAGCACCTTTCTGACAATTTTAAAATAATATCATCTTCCTTTATCGTTGCAGCAAAACTTCTTTTTTCTTTCTTTACTTCAGAATCCTCATCCAACAGGTTATCTCTTAATTTTGGTTGCTGAACCCATTCACACTCGGGCTTCCATAGAAAATCTGGCCCTGATATCCAACGTTTGTTCTCCAAAAACGAAACAGCATTCATTCCTCTCGAAGCATCATCTCCAGGGTTTTCGGTTCCACTAATGAAAGCCCAATCTTCAGGATTAGACCCAGCAAGTATGAAGGAGACACGATTAGCTACGAATGTTTTAAATCGCTTATCAACATTGTGGATATACTTTGATACAGAGGTACTATCAGTCCAGTAGGTTGACTTGTTTATTGGCACGTCAAGTTCTCTAATAAGCATTCGATTGAGTCTGACCGACAGTGTTGCGGCCGATAACTCTAGCCGTGGTATAGTCACTACTTTCAGAGGAGCGACCCTTGATTTGCCTGCAATAAAACTACCATGTATTTTTCCATTTACATCACTCAATCGAATGTAACACCATATCCTGATTCTGAAGCATCTGAGAAATGATGTAGCTCAGTACTTAAGACTTCGCCAAACGTTGGTGGTTTGATGCATCTACCGATAACTAAATTAGACAACCTGGGTAACTCTTCCATCCAGTTGAACCATGCAGATTGATATTTATCTGGTACTGTATCATCACAACCTAGCCGTATTCTACAAAGTTCTTGTAATATCATCTTCGCAGGTAGAATAACTGGTGCTGTAAATCCTAGCGGATCAAACACAGAGCTCATGATCGAAAGGATTCCTCTTCTTGTTACTGGTTTACCTTTCAAATCAACTTTAATGGTGAAGGAGTCGTTTTCCATATCCTATAAAACACCTAGTGCTCTTTCCGTGGGAAGATTATCGAAGTCGAGTTGTTTCACAGCAACCGCCCGATCTTCTTGCGGGACTGACTCTAAGACTTCCATGGAGTTTGAGTTCCATTTTGTCAAGCGAAAGCCACCCCGACTTAGGAGGGATCTTATACTTTGAATATGACTGATGGCTTCTTTAGATGATCGTCCACATAAAATTTCTTTTGATAGAGTCGATCGTTCTCTGACTAAAGTCTTCTTTGTTATCATCAGCTGTTATTCTGAGCGCATAATTGCAGATACTGGGTGACGATATGGCTCCAAAAATATGAACTTTCATCCGAAATTCTGTCGGTTCGGTATCCAAGTTATTCGATTTCCACCATAAAAATCTAAAGACCTCACATTGGTTTGGTGTCACACGAACTTGGTGAAACATTGCCTCTACGTCTCCCATGACTGCTACACGTTCTTGCCTAAACCGGACAAGTACGCCGAATAAGGTATTGATCAGATCCGGACCCTGCAACAGGTTATCGTTTAATGCCATGTCCTGATATTTTGCCGCACAGTCAAACACAACCCGCAATTTATCTGGCTTTTTCGGATGTATGACGGGGTGATGAGGAAGGTACCATACCAAACCATCGTTGCGATAGATTTCATCAGGTGGGACTGCTTCAGCATAACCATTATCCAGTAAACCATCAATGAACTTTGAATATTTCTGAAAAAGATTATCGTCCTTCAAGAATCTTTTCTTAAGAAGTTGTAGACGATTTCTTGCAACAAAAGCGTTGTTAGGTAAATCTGGGGGAAGCTGCTTCCAAGGTAAAGATACCTCATAATGTCCATCTTGTAATTTGGTAGTCTCTTCAAATATAGCTATAGATCGAATATCTTCTCTGGACATTCCAAATTCTTGATCTTCCGAATCATTGAATTCTAAATTACAAAATATCTCAAACTGTGTGCTTAATCTATCATCATCCTTTATAAAGTTTGAGGACCTACAATAGCTACCACCATTTTGACCTTTGATAAGCGGACCATTTATAGACCATCCCAAAATAGTTCGAACTGCATATGGGCCACCATCTTTTGCCTCGATGATTTCGTTCGGTTCCAGAGCTTTTTTATTATCCATGCCTATTATTATCTCAACACAAGCATCTATTTCGGCAATCTCTATTTCATTCAAATGTGGCCATTTGGCAATATCACTGGTAGGTGAGGCCTAGAGAATACATTTGTCAATTCGATACCATTTTCACCCGGGAAATCAAATATTTCCAAATCTGTTTTCTGACGTTCAACTTGAGCATTAACATTACCGAGTGTTGTTAGTTTCAGCATAGTATTTTCGCCTGTAATTCCCATACGTTCGAGAAGACCAACCGTGCAAAATGTTCAATTCTTTAGATCAGAATGCTAAATGTCTTTACAAAGTTCAAATATTCTGTTGGCTCACCATCATATACAGATATTTCCGCCTTAGGCAAAGTTAATGACAATGAACAATCGTTTTGACTATTTATCATTCTCTCCATACAGACCATCTGTCTCTCTTGAACACGTAACATTTGTTGCAAGGGATCATTTTGTTCCTGGCAATATCTTGTACTTCCATTAGATTTTCTCACGATTTCGTCAATCAAATTATCCTCAATTTTCTGATTTTCTACCGTATCAACTATTACAGGGTTATCTTTTTCTATAATATTGATAGTTTTTCTCTCGATGTGTTTATCAGTAGACGCAGTGACATCTTGGGCTGGACTACTGTTGACAAATTTACCGACGGTAGACGATCTATTTCTGTTCTGTTCCCTTGGGTGTCCAGGTATAAATTCATTCGCAAGTGGATTCCAGTTTGACGTTGATGGGATTTCATGTAATGTTCCTTCATTGCGCTGGAATATACCATCTGTCGTGCTTCTACTTGAGCTAATTCATTCCTGTATTTTAGATATTCTTCCCTTTAGCCAATTCCATCTCTACCATACGTAAACGAAATCTTTATTCTGCCAACTTCGGCTCTTCCGATATATTTCTTAATTTAGCTTCTAATGCCTTTCTTTTAGCTTCTTCTTCAACCATTTTAGCTCCAATAGAAGATCCTGAACTGCTACTTCTATCAGAATGCTTGGAACGGCTTCTACAGCCAGTTTGACTAACAGAATCATCGGATGATATCCTTAATTGAAAATCGTCCGATTGATCTGGTCTTTACTCTCGAACTGTCTGGTCCATCAAGCTATCAGTAGACAAATGAGATTCAGAACTATGGCCATCCAGGTTACGTACTTCAGGGTTAATAAGTAATATATTCTTCAACTGATATCATAGTTTTCTCCATAAATCGTAGTTGGCGTTGGAGTTCAGTTTTCGATTTACAGCTTCAATATCATACATCTTACAACATCTACAGCTTACATTATTATTTCTGAAACAAAACAAAAAGTACATCTTTAATTCTCTGATAAAACTTCAAAATTTGCTTACAAAATTTACTTAAACGAAATCAACCGAGGTCTGGACGGGGCTTAAGCATCAATAAAGGGAAGTAACTCTTTTACATAAAATCGAGCGTGACTCCTTTAGAACAAGAAAACTCTTATATTTCACCTAAACGTTACTTATACTAAACATAATACTTCGAGAGCGCTTTTAATATAGGCCTACACAAATAAACAAAACATGTATGCTTACAGACGTGTGTGCCTCTTTTTGCCTTCTAAGACTTAAAAAATAAAACCAATATTATCAACGACTTTCTAACGTAACAAAACAATAACAATGACGTCATTCGGTCATTGAAGAGAGATAACTCGTGAAAACCAAGTCAGAACCTAGACCACAATATTATGACAAAATGCAAATTGATATCAACTAAATTTTAGGATCCACACTCATGCCTATATCATTACGCTCTGAATTTAAGAAACATTCGCACGCTGCACATATTCGTGTAGAAGGATGTAGAAGGTATGTCATCTGATATCAAACAACTTGTATCTGCCTGTGAAACCTGTTACAACTAAAACACAAACCAAAAGGAAACTTTGATTAGTCATGAGGTACCAAAGCGTCCGTGGCAAAAAGTTCGTGTTGATCTGTTCGAACTGGATAATAAACAATACTTAGTGACTACTGATTACTATAGTAACTTCTTGTTCGCCTTTATGATACGAAAACTGGAAGTGTTGTTAATAAACTGAAATCTCATTTTGCTAGGTGGTATCCCTTGAAACCGAAATATCTTAAGGATTATGTTACATAGACTGCAAAAATGTGTTTTCTTGTATAGTGACTGTGTTTCTTGTATTATGTGAAATTTTATTATCTACACATAAGTCTGTGTTTCAAAATGTTAAGTTTATACTGTGTACTTTATTATTAGGTCAGATTCTGTGCTCTTTCTGAAAAGAGATAGGATGTAACAATATTGACCTAAAAAGCCTCTTGACAATATTGTGGTGCATCGCCGATGCCGAACATCAGATTATTTACTCTATATTGTCCAATCGTCTGTGCTTATCTTACTAATGGCTCTTCATTAAAGTTTATGTTTATTTTACTCTGCGTCTCTATCCGCTCGCACGCTACTCCAACCCGCCCCAAATCATAATTTAACACAAGCCAACGAAAATATTTAAGCCTTGGGTTTGCGGTTTTTCTTACGGAAATGGATATTTAAAAGTTGTTATTACTTTGTTACTAATAGGAGTGTTGTATTTCGATTGTAAATGATGAAGCATTAATTTTTTCCACCACGAAGGCCATATCCATGCTGCTCTACTCTATCTCCCCTAAATGTCGTCTGCTATCCACTACAGTATAATATTCCTTATTTAGCACAATCTATGACTACGATACTATTTATAGTAACAATCATGCCTCCTTTGATTCTGTGCCGACTTTTAGTCCTCGAGAAATTTACTAAGAGGTGCGACATATTAACGGATTCTCATTGTTTCAAATTTTATAATGAGTAAATTTTCATTTATTATTAGAAAATATTATGTATCGCAAAAAACTGCTCTACTGACGAAAATTGTATCGCAAACTGCGATGCGATACCGCTCATTTTGTTCTCTGTATTCACATCTAATACCGTTGCTAAAGGTACGTGGGTTTTTTCTGCAGTAAACACCAGGAGAAGTCATTCAGTTCAGTAGCCTTGAGTTAATCCTCTGTTAGCAGAATTTCATCCTTACTAATAAGGTTGTTAACTTGACATACTTCCTGAAATCTTTGGGATTTAACTTTCTTTCAAATTCTTTCTTTTGGCTTTCTCTTGATGGCTGTAGCTAGGTTTCTTGATTCTCTATATTTTTCACAATGGAAGCAGGTGTTGTTTTTGGTGTAGGTATACCAACACTTGCGTTTCTCTCGGCTGTGATGACTTGTCTGTTAAACCATAATTTCCTTTGCTTTTCTATTTGTTGGTCATATATTTCTTTATGAATGATTTCTCGTATTCTTGACCATGCCATGGCAGTGTCCATAAGCTCTATTTCGTTGGTCAAACTGCTTATTATTAGTACTCTCTGTTTTTATCAACCCAATTAAAACAAGTTCAGTTTGATCAAATAGATACATCATATAAGTGATAAAGATTTGCTGTTCGACCAGTTATCCCTGATTATCAGTAACTAGTATCGATCGTGTTTGAACTCTTCAGACTGTTCAGGGACCTCACTGAAGGTTACCGGGGTGTGGGTTTTACCGGGGTTCGTAAGTATCGGAGTTAACGGGTGGATTTTTACCGGGGTTACTCCGGTTGATTAGTACCGGGGTTGGTTTGTTTCAAAGTAGGGAGGTTAAAGACCTCACCAGACTGTCTGGGTTAAGAGAAGCCGGGAGTAAAGGTAACATGGACGTTGGATACCCGATTTTGACGATTTGACATGTGCAGGGCGGTGAGGGTCCAGTAATAGGTGACGTAGGAACTTACAGTTACAGATGGGATGGGGAGGCTAAAAGGGGGATCTAAAGTTGGAGCACCCAGGGGGAGAAATTGTGTAACAAAGAGGGAAGTGGGGGGTTTTTAGGTTTAGATTTGTCATTCATCCCATGTGGATGGAAGGTTTGCAATCTGATAACCCAATGGAGTTAAATGGAGGGCCTATTGGCTATGGAAGTGAGAGGCGACTGGTGTGTCTCTCTTAGGAGAGACAGGTTCACTTCTTTAGCATTAGCTTTGGCAGACATGGTTGGTGGAAAAGTAGACTTTGTTTTTTAGCCAATGGATTTTCGTCCACCACGGTGGTTATAAATTCTGAGTTTTTAAAGGGGATCACGACTGCCCGCGGTGGTCACGAAATTAGCCATAACTGGGTCGTTGGCGGAGGTAAAATATAATATAAGAGATAAAGATTAACTGTGCGACCAGTTATCCCTGATTATCAGTGACTAGTTTCGTTCGTGTTTTAACTGTTCAGACAGATTAGACTCACTGGTTGGTAGATGACAAGTTAACGTTCGCTTCCAGCGGATGCTGATATCGCAAACTAGGTAGTTGTTGGTTGTCGTAGTAGTTGGTAGTTGAATTGGTTCAAATTGGATGATTCTGTGTTGTTGGTTTGGATGTTGATTCTTCGTTAGATCTGGTCGGGTCGAATGACATGGCGGTGAGACTCGGCCCTGGATGGTGTGGCGTGAGTTACTCGATCTCCTTCATTCTTCCAAATTCGTACTGATCATGGTATTTCTTGTTGATAGTAGTCGTTTAGTTTACTTTGGCTAGATTATCTAATAACTGTTGTAAGTATCTTTTTTTACATTTTTTCGTCACCTTAGACGCTTTACCGGATCACTTTAGATGCTCCTTCAGACTGATTAGACTCACCTTGCGGGATTCCATTTATACTGTTCAGGGACCCCGGTGGAAGGTCACGGGGGTGTGGGTTTTACCGGGGTTGCCGGGGTCCGTAAGTAGGTATCGGGGTTGGTTTGTTCCAAGGTAGGGAGATTTAAGACTTCACCAGACTTCACTAAGAGAAACTGGGAAAATAAGAGTAAAGGTAACTTGGACGGTGGATACCCGATTTTGACGTAAAGGTGTACTGACATGTGCAGGGCTGTGAGGGTATCGTCCAGCACTGAACAGTTAAAGAAGATGTAGGAGCTTAAACCTTTAGGAAGTGTGACGGTGGGAGGCTAAAAGGGGGAATCTAAAGTTGGAGCACCCAGGGGGAGACCGGGTGAAGTGTTTACAAGGTGGGTACAATTAAAACTATATTTGTTGTGTTGTATTCATTGAAGGGATTATGATTTTCAAGTGCTGGTGATTGCTTGCTTCCTCAAAGAGGGGCTGGTAATCTGCATTTCTGTAATTTAAAGTCCAAGACACATGTAGGATCGGAAAAATATTGCTAATTAAGCTGAAGATAATGACAAAATTTTCAGAGAATTTTTCACACAATATCAATACATTTGGTTAAAATAATCTTGATTTTGGTCGGAAAAGTACCTTCCAATCATCCAAATTTGTTAATCAATGTTGAAGTAACATCAGTAATTATCCCCTAAATGGATGGATGCCATTTACTTTGATTCCATTTCCCTATTATGTGGCTCTACATTTACTGAATGTTGCTTAGTGTGTGTAGTGTATATGGGAAATAATACTGTGAAAAGCTGTGGAACATGTTGGGGTGTCTTCCCACTTTGCCTCGATTCCCATGTTCCTTTTAGCCCATTTCCCCAGATATATACTTCCAAATCCTCTACCGGGCATTACAGGTTAGCCATTACATGTCATTCAATGTCTGTCAAATGCGAAATTTAATGACAACTTTAAGTCAAAGTCTGAAGCTATGAAAAAAATCGTATGTTAACCTTTAATATAAATTTCTTCCCTTTCCCTTCTTTCAAACTTCAAACATTTTGACATATTATTGCCCTGTGTGAAAACAAATTTTTATATTGATCAAGCTTTATTAAGATATCAGGGAAATTTGAAATAGATATTCCAATTAACATGATAAGTAACATTCGATTTATTGAATAAAGAAAAAAGACTCTAGTGTCATCGCTTTCGTTTCCATCATGCACTAGGCAAACGTGATTCCCACACGACTAAGTAGATAGCTACTGTCACATTTGGCAATCTCAATATTCTACATTATCTTGTTGGCTCAATTTGTGATTGCCTAGCAAGACACGCCCACTTTCCTGATACATTTTCAGTATAACAAGGGCGTTCACCAATGTATCAAAAATCTAACTTGTGCAAGATATTGCTGATTTAATCAAACACACAAAATTTAATAACATTCTGACATAAACTGTCTCCTCTATCGCGTTTACAAGCCAACAACTTTCGATGCGTTTTTACTAAGTCAAAGCAAGTCTCTATTGTGTTCACAAACAAATTTTGAACTATAAATCACCACCGTAACCAGTTTGTTTCTTTGTAGAAGTTATTGGAGGCAACGGTGGCAAAATGCCTTGATTTTCTCTGGAAAAAATGGATAACAGACATACAAAAAAAAACACACTTGGTTGACCTACTTGGAAATTAGTTTAAAGAAAAAGAGCAGATAGCTCTCAGTAATAATAATGAAAACTATGCCATAAAGAAGTCTTTAATATTGACACAAGTATATTAATATGCATCAAAGAAAATCACCTCTACCTGTTAGAAGAGGAGATCATTTCAGATTTGTAATCTCTGGGACTTTTACCTTTACAACAAGTGCTTGCCTAGCAAGATAAATTTTCAGGGTGGTTGTCAATCGGTGTCAAATGATATAAAACATCTAACTTGTCCACGATATGTTTTCAACGAACACACAAAATTTCATAAAATTCTCTATAGTGTTCACAACCACCATTTAGATAATTTAAGTGTATCATTAAAATCAGATAAAAAATTTTGAAGCATATTTCGAATTTCAAGGGCAATAACTCAAAAAACCTTTATCGAAAAAATCATCAAATTTGAACTCAACTAGGATCTTATCCATATAAATGATCAAATTTAATTAAAATCAGATGAAAAGTGTAGTCTCTATAGTGCTCCCTAACAAATTGTGATGCGTTTTTACTAAATCAACGGCAATAACTCAAAAACAGTTCATCAAAATATCGTCATATTCAAATTTGACTAAGACCTCATCAATATAAATGCTCACACCAAATATCTATTAAAAACCGTAGTCTCTATTGTGTTCAAACCAATTGTGGACAGACAGGGGCGATGACAATATACAACCACATTATAAGAAATATTCATTATTGATAATCAGGCTCATCTTGAGCTTTCACAATTCCACTTTCCTTTTGGGACAAGGGTCATTTATATAAATGTAGCAATTTAAGCTCAGCACTCTCCTGAAGATCAGAGACAACTACAGATTTCATATTTGCTTACATTACGTACATAAATTAATAAAATGAACAGAACTTACTTTTTCTCATACAATTTAGTCTGTACAGCACCATAATGTCTTTGTTCTTGTGTTGAATTAGATATAAAGAAAATTCCAGAAAGTAATGTTCCAAACAATAACCTAAAATTTACACAGTTATATTCAATTTCATAGATTTAAGATATTGTTGCAAAATCTAAAAGAGGTTAATACAAAAAAGGAAACCTAATGATCCTGGAAACTGGCATTTACTCTGAAATTCTCATTGCAAGTGACTAGGTGATTGCTTTCATGATTTCTTAATTTTCTGGTATATATCTTGAGAGATAACAATATTCAATCGTCAGTAAGAAGTCGGTATTAAATTTTATCATACTTATGGATGGATTGACATTGACTTTATGTCAAGACAGTATAATTTATTTTGCTTTAAATTGCAACTTACCCTACTGGTCCAGAAATTAAAGCCCCAGCGAAAACTCCTTTTGGACCCATTTTCAAACGAAAAAAACCACCTGTTATTGCTACAAATGTAAATGTATGTTGATTATACAACAAATACAATCAAAATCACCTTCGGCATAACAACAAAGGAAGAAGCTAGAAGATATTTTTTGAAGAAGCATATCTATGATCTCGGCGAGATCTATCCAATGGTATATTAACGTTTATTGTATGGTGTTTACTTCCGATTTTATCTCCATTTGAAATTTTATCTATTATTATTATTATGTTACTGTTACGATAGTTTGCGGAACAGTTTCAGGCGTAAAATCAAAACTGTTACGCACTGCTTCAAAACCACGCGAAGCCTGTGAATCTATTTTTTTATTCGAATTCTGGCCAGAGTGCCCAGCCAAAACTATACATGCCACATATAAGTATAATGTGTACATTACCTTATGCCATTTTACAATTTACCGGTTTACCAAAAAATTTGTTTTACCAAATTGACCATCCAGTGTATGTACACTATACCCGT
>NW_008709379.1:6295880-6376921 GCF_000327385.1 Lottia gigantea
TATATTATATTTCACCGACTGTTGGTTCTAAATCCCAATGATGGTGGTAGAATTACCTTCGAAATAAATTCATTATCGAATTGGTTGCTTCTTTCCGATGCTTATTTCAGATGTAATTTCAAAATTAAAGATGGAACTCAGAATCAAGTTCCACAAACAAATACAACGTTAGAAAACAATTTCTTTCCATCTTTATTTAGCGAGATGGTTTTGGAAGCTGGTTCAAATCCTATAGAAACAATCAAACACCCTGGGGAATTCGCCACAATGTTGAAAACAGTTTTATATCCTAAAGATTTCGATTCAGTCTCAGGTTGGATACCCGATGTTGGCGATGGAAGTGTTTTAAAAGAACCGGTAAGAAATCTTGCAAATGATGCTGATTTAGCTAGAGTGAGAGTTGTTGCTCGAAATACAATAGAAAGAGTAGCACGAGCAGCTAATCATGGATTCGAAAAACGAGTACTTCAGTATAATAATGTTGTTGAGAATACTAGGTGGGTAATTACGTAAATTGGAAATTATATCCTTTATTCGGTCTGTTGGAACACAGAAAGGTTTCCATAGGGTTACCATATAAAATTCATCTACAAAGAGAAATCAACGATGATAAGATATTTTTTGGAGAGAATGGTTCAGATGCAAAATTAGAAATAACGAATTTCCAACTTTTCATACCCGTAATAACACCATCAATTGAAGTAGAAACGAGAATATTCAACTCATTAACTAAAGATATTGAAATAGCTTTTCTTCATCGTAACACGGTAGGTAGCATTACTTTAACTGGAGAATCCACCACATGGCCAATCACTAACACTATTAAACCAGCAAGATATTTAATGGTTGGTTTTAAGAACTTACCAGATTCTCAAACGAATAATAATAATGTCTTCAGAGTGGCAATGAACCAAACTCAAAATCCTTTAATCCATAAAGTTCAAGTAAGATTAAACAACGATAATTATCCTAACCAACCTTTAACAACTAATCCAACCACAAAGGATTATAATGAATTGTATAGAAACTATAAAAATATGTATATTACCATCAAAGGTAAAAAAAGTCTCTTCTTGAATAGTAAGGTAATCGAAATCATCAAATTCATAGTCTTCGTCCAAGCACATCTCCTTCCCAGAGTTGTAAGGATACATTTTTCCTTTATCATCTGGTGCTTTTCTCTTCACTAAATTCAAATAACTTCTAAATTTTTTAGTTTGTTTTTCATTAGGAATAACTATTCCATCAGTAAAACTCTTTCCCCATGGTTTATCAAATTCATTCGTTACATCATGTCCACTAGCTAATCGAATATAATCGTCTACCTTAATCTTATAGTTAAAGTATCCCTTAAACGTTTTCTTTTCTTTTAAAACACCATCGGAAGTTAGAATAATATCATATTTAACTTTTGGCGCTAAATATAAACCAAATATGATTCCACCATCACCGTAATCATTCTTTCCTTTACAATAATCATTTTCGGACACCAACCCAGCTTCATTTAATGTATCCCAATTGCTAGACGAAATGTATAAACTATCGGTAACGGTATAGTATATTTCCGGTTTATAAAATCCATCTATGACGTGATTAAAATTTTTCATTATTCTTTTACTGTGAGATAATATAAATGTACCTAAATGAGTGGGTGTTAATCTTGTAGAATCCTTTGGAGGAACAAACTCTTTTTTCTTCGTCATTAATCTCAACAATGTATTGAGTCTCATTTAGTTTGTCATACTTCTTGACGTGATTGTCGTAATTAAGGCGGAAGGTTTCTTCATTCCATAAATGCAATAAGGTATTTCTATCCCTCTGAATAGATTAACCATATAAGGAATTACCTAACAACTTCATGCAGTTACTGGCAACCACATCCCCTTCCTTTTTGTATTTATTCCTTAATTCCTTCAAAATTAAAATATAATCTCTATAGGGTGAAGTTTGAAAATTTTCTTCGTATACTATACCATCTAATATCTTGAGTATTTTACCACCTGCTTTCACTATTTCTTGAATATCGACCAATGTTAAAACACCTGAACAGAAACCATTTCTGAACCTGATTTTACTCCCAGTTTCCTTCTTACCTATTCTATTCGTAAAACTGATTATATCTTTAGCGGGTATGGGTTGGAAGAACATGTTGGTAGGATATTTAAACCAGACTTTTAATACTGCCGTTCTAGGTCTGAATTTCTGCTCATTAAAGAGCTTGATAAATTCTTCATTTTCTTCTTTTCGAAAGACTCTCGCGCTTTCCGCTTTAGGATATTCACCTTCTGTCATAGCAGAGGCGTGCAACCCATTAGCGTCAAATGCCATCAGTTTAGAATAGTCCAGCTCTTTGAGTTTAGAGTGAACTTCTGTTTCATCTTTTGGGTTAGCACTGTATTCTTTGAATAAATCTATTATGTTATCACTTGGTGTTTCTGTGTATTCCTTTAATATATTAAATCTCATCCATTTTATTCCTTTTAAATGATTTTCTGTTAGCAGAAACTCTTCCTCCCTTAATGGATTGTCTGATAAAATATCTTATAAAAGGATGAGTATGTGAATAAACTTTTTCTATTTTTTCTTTTTCAGTGTGTTTCGGAACCATTCTAGTAGTTTCATACCATTCTTCTTCTACCTTTTCTTTATCGTAATGATATAAATAATACCAACCCTTTAAAGATAAAGAAGGAGCCGTTAGATTATTGGAAATATTCTGAAATACAACTTCTTTCATTGCTTGATTGTATTTTATCAAACAAGCTCCGAGACATAGCGTATCTCTTTTAGCGTAAGTTTCCCATTCGTGTCTTAAAGATTCCCAATTATCTTCGGTGTATTTAACAATGTCTACAGATTTTTTTTTTTAAATCTATTGGTAGATTGGATGAATTACCCTATGCCGCCAAACTAGATTTTTCATGTTGATAGGAACAAGTGAGACATATGTTTTATAAATAGTTATTTTTATCTGATATTTTTATCTCTCCTGTCTTTCTATTCTCTCTTTTCCACTTTTTCTGCAATCTTTCTTCTGTATACGGATTAGATAAAGGAAGAGATAGAATTTTTTTATCTGTTACTAGTGGACATTGTGTTAGTTTATTAAGGCTTTTAAGTGCAATCCAGTTTAAGGTTAGTCTTTTTTGATCTACTGTACCTAAACGACGCAACATCTGATCGAAACAATCTGTTCCTACAAATATTTCTACTATATTAGTTTGTTGTAAAATTCTTCTGGAATGGGATCAGTTGGCTTTAAATCTGGGAATACTCTTTTAATTACTTCTAGTTTTTGCCTTAGTTTTTCCAAATTGACTAAAGTACAACAATAAGGAATAGCTTTATTCGTTTCTTTTTCGCTATAGGTTTCGCAATCCCAAGCGAATAAAGTATCATCATGGGGTTGTGAAATCACGTTTAGTTTTAACTGAGCAAAACATGTTACTGCATCATCATCCCCGCAGATTCTCGATACATTTTCATCGTAATTATCTTCTATTTCTTTAATACCTAAAGCTTTGTTATTTCTTCTTATCAAACAGAAATGTTCTTTGTGTAAATAAAAAACCCAATCTAAGTCTATGTTTACATATCTTGGTTTAAAATGACTGTCTTTAGGGTTATAGATTTGAAAATTTGTATTAAATCGATCGTTGAATATCTTAACTCTTTTAACTGTCATCACTCCTTTTCTTTTTGCTTTTTGAAATCTGTTGACGAAATCTTGAAATTCCTTTGTTAAGTCTTTATTCATGAAGTGATTTACACACTTTATAAAACTATAGCCATCGCTTGGTATGTAACAATTTTCGCCTTTGTATTCATTTATCTTTTTAAGTAGATTACCACCTCTGCCAGTTTTAGATCTTTTTACTATTCTAAAATTATTTTTACGGAAAATAATCTCTGCTGTAAAATACCAATCAGAGGCGTCAGATTTATCATGCATCTTTGAATGATTAATCTTGAAAGTTTGAGCATTGAATCCAGAAAATCTCATGTCTTGTTTATATTCCCCTTTTCATATATTTGACCATTTATTTCAATTTGACCTTTAATTTTAAAATCATTAAAAATAATAGTTATTCTCTTGATTAATTCTGAAAAAAGCATATTTTAATTTCATTCTCCTCATTTTTAAAAATATCGGCTGTCCTATCAACAATATATATTTAAATTTTTCTTCATCTTCTTCGTTACGCGAAAATAAATTAGGTATTGAATTGAATATCTTTGAAAATAGTCTTTTAGATAGTCCTTTGTTTAAATTTCCAATTTTATCCATTCTTTTTTTAAGTATCTGTTTTTAACTAGGAATTTTTAACTTTTATTGATGATATTTCTACATCAAATTTATCAAAATTTTATTGAATTTTTCAATGGTTATGTTCTTATATTCTCTCGATCTTTCGAAAAAAATGAATAATTTATTAAGATATGTATTTAAAATTTCTGTTTTCTTTTTGTAATGAGCTTTCTGTTTTGATGTAAAACCTAAAGTAATCAATCCACACGATGAAGTTTGAACGGCAGTGAACGCGGCTAATACAGTTGGGACATTTATTGGAAGCATTAATCCACCGGTTACGGCTGTTGCCACCGTTATCCCTACTGTTAGAACTGTGCTTAATGTTTTGAAAACAGAATCAATTCTACTCCATGTTTTTCTACATTTGTTGAAGTGTTTTAGTTTTTCTTTTAGTTCATTTTGTTTTTCTATCATGTAGTTTTGTCTGCTTTCTAGTTCCATTTTTAGGTAATTACATTAAGTGAACTTCTGATAAAGCAAAAGATGGGAAGTGTTTAATATTAGGATCCCAAACTCCATCACTCAGTTTAACTGGTATAATTTTTTCATCATCTGTTATAATTATTTCAGGTTTAATAATAAAAACTTCTACAGTTACTAAAGATATTTGTTCTTTCGAATCATTAATCTTATTCAGATGAACTGAAAATTTTGATTTTTCGATATTGATTTTTATCACACACCTACAAGTATATATACCTCCAACTTTTTCACATTCAATTATTGATGAAAATATTATAAATTGTTTACCTTGATGACTTTTATGAATATCGATTGAGGTAAATAAATAAGTTGAGGTAAAAAAAATTAGTATATTCGTGTGAAAAACTTTTATTAACAAAATATAGTTTTACATATTCAAAGTCTGATGTTCGTAAGAACTCATAACTCATATTTACTTCTTTTTGTGGTTCTGGATTTCTAATAATGTTCATTGATGGTGGACTTTCCGTTTCCAATATCACATTAAAATCACTAAAAGAAAATTGATCTTTATTTTCTTTATCTGGTATGAGTAACATTCTAAACCTATCTATATATTTTCCACTCGTTTTAATTTCATATAAGTGATAATTCTTGCTGTTTTCGTCGTTAATTTCAAATTCTTTAATTTCTACATTTTTGTACCATTGATAAACTGAAGAACTTTTTGAGCATTGAATTCATAATGAAATTTATGGTTTTGTCTGAACAATATTGAATCAACTTTTACCTGCATAGGAAAAAAATTTTTTCATGGAAAATAAAATAAGGTTTATCTTCAGAATCAAATATTGTAAAGGACATGGTATAATGTGGAGAAAATACTCTAATTTGTAAATCCATATTTTTTTATATTCACACTCTTTTGATCTATCAATATTATCAGTAATAGAAGCATCGTCACGTCTCATACTTCCAAATGTAAGACTAAGATAATATGATGCATTTTCTTGCTTGAATTGTTTTTCTAATGCGACTATATTTTATCCTCTTTTAAAACTAGGTTATTAATAGTGGTTATCTGTTGTTGAATAACATCATCATCAATGTTCTGTATTTGTTGTTGAATATAGGTTTTGATTTCGCTATCATCAATATTTTGTACTTGTTGTTGAATATAGGTTTTGATTTCGCTATCATCTATGTTTTGTATTTATTGTTTAATATTTCTTAGTTCTTTTTGTAATTCACTGTTAAGTTTAGTTTCCAGAGCATCTAATTCCTGTTGAAACGTATCTTCATTTTCATCTGGAATGTTATCTATTAATTGTTGAATGTCTAATTTTTGTTTTGCAATCTTATCCTCTAATTTAGATATTAATGAAATTAAATTTTGTAACTCAGTTTTGTTCACTACGTTGACCAATTGTTCTTGAATAAAACTTATTAAACCTTTTACCTCTTGTTGTAGTTTAGTTTCATTAACAAAATTTGTATTATTTAGTTGACGTTTGAAGAATCTTTTCACATTACTTATTTTATCTTCTAAATGATTTTTATTTACTTCAATTGAATTTATTTGTTCCCGTATATATTTCTTGTGAACGGCGTCATTATCGTTTTCCATAGACTTTAAATTAGTTACTTTGATATTGTTCATATCTAAATCACCTTGAAGAGTGTCTCCGATTTGATCCACAAAGTAAGGTTTCGCTTTATTTATCGTCGCTGTATTGTTAGGTTTTTTAGTTTCTAACGATAAAGAACCTAATCCAAACTTGTTCGCCATTTTTATTGAGTTAAATTTATTACAATTTCTTCAAACTGTTTTCCTAAACTCAACGGATATAAAACCCAAAGTGAAAGCTGTCCACAAAGAGTTTGTCCCGGTAATTGAATTTGAAATGTTGAACATTTGATTGGTTGATTAGTCAATTGCACTATCTCTTCAGTGGGTTCTAAACCATAAGAATCGAAGAAATATAAGTTATTTGCAGAGTCTTTGTACAAAGCAGAATGATGAACTCCTTTTTGATCGGAAGTATGTATATTTGCTATAGCGTAAAATGTACTTTCTTATATTTCAGATCATTTATTTCATCTCTCATGCAATAATAAAACGGTGATATATTTAACTCATTCGCCCATCTCATAAGTTGAAAGTTTGTGGTTGTATCGGTTCCATATTTATCGAGAAGGATATTCATTTTTAAAAGTCGTTTTTTTGAAGTTCGTTTTGATAAAACCTACCTATGATTTGTTCTTTGTCTTGATCGATTAATTCATATGTCGGAGGTGATGTGGTGTTTACTTTATCAACGATGAATATTTCGTTTGTCCAGTATCCAACGTAACCTTTTTAGAATTTGCTTTTATATTTGAAAATACGAACTCGATCTCCGACTTTAAATTTGGATTTGATATTTAAATTCTTTATTTCATTTTCGTAGTTATGTTGCGCGTTAATTGACTTTATAATATTTGGATTGTTGGTGGCTTGTGTTGGTGTGACACCTATAGATGAATGAATTTTGTTATTGTATTCATCTACAACCTCTGCTAATATTTTAAGCCATTTTTGAGATTTCAATTCCGTGAACTTTTTGAATAATTTATTTTTCAGAGTTCTATTATATCTCTCAATAACTACAGCTTTACCTTCATTATGCGTGCTGTAAATTTCAAAACCTAGAGATTTCATATTTTTGTTATAAAATTCACTTCCTTTATCTTACCCACCATTTTTCTGGATGGCGGTTAGATTGTTTCATAGTCGTTTCAAATGCGTGTTTGACTGATAATCCTGTTTTGTTTTTCAAAGGAATAACCCAAGCATATCTCGTATACAAATCTATAACTGTTAAGCAATATGTATATCCTCTTTCGACTGGCATATGAATTAAATCGGCCGACCATATTTCATCTTTTTCAAACACTTTAACGTTTAAAAAGTTTTTAGTTTTTCTAAATTCTTCACGAATTTCATCCGTTAATCCCATGCCCAAATTCATCTTTGCTTTTAACAGTTTAATGATTAGAGCCCTTTGCATTCTCTCTTCGAAAGTTGTATTTGGAATATTTTCAAGTTTGATTATCATTTGTCTGTCTGCTTCGTGTCTGAAGTTTATGTCTTTGTTTCTATATAGTATGTCGTGTTTAAGCGCAGAGGCGTCAACTCTATTGACGGGTTCTTCGCCGGGTTTAGGTTTATCGTTTTCGTCTAATCTCAGATCTAACCTGGTACCTGGACCAGTGTAATTATGACGGGGAAGATGTTTTTCTCCGGGATATTTCGCCCATGGAAATCCAGGTAGAGAACCCAATGATTGTTGTATATCTGAACCAAAATAAGTTTTTGGAGCATGAGCGACTATCATTTTTATCCTATAACTTTAAAACCTTTTCCTTTCCTTTCTTCTAATCTCCTGTTTCGCAGTTCTCTTATTAGCTCTAATTCGTTCAATTCGTTAGCAGGCCCGTAGCCTGACCAATACTCCTGGGTGGGCAAACGTGCAATCGAGGGGGGCAATTTAGCAAAGCAACTTGACAGACGATTAAACGTCGGGAAACTGATTTTCATGGAGCATTTTAGATTCGAGATTATTTTACATTTTTATTGCCGTTTTAGTTTAAACGTAGTCGGGTATGTTTTATGGCAAAACATTCATACCATACTGTCTCAAAGTAGTCCTCATTCGAAATATTAAATCACTAAGTTGGTGTCTCCCTTACTTTTTGTACGTAGGCCCATTAAAGACATACACCAATCGACATATATATGACCTATATCGGAATATTACTCAGACTTTACGGACTATTTGCGAGGCTTATCCGTCCTAGAAACCCTTTGAAATTTCTACCATACTATCTCACACTAGTCCCCATTCCAAATATCAAATTACAAAGTTGCTGTCTCCCATATCTTTTATACGGAGGCCCATTAAAGACATAAATATGGCCTATGTAGAATAATACTCAGAGTTTATGGGCAATTTGCAAGTTTTATCCGACATAGGAACTTATTGCAATTCATACCATACTATCTCACATTAGTCCTCATTCGAAATATCAAATCACCAAACTGCTGTCTCCCTTACTTTTTGTACGGAGGCCCATTGAAGACACACTAATCGAGATATATATGGCCTATATAAGTATATTACTCAGAGTTTACGGGTAATTTGCGAGGCATTGCCGTCATAGAAACTTTTTGAAATTTATACCATACTACCTCACACTAGTCCTCATTCGAAATATCAAATTGCCCGTAAACTCTGAGTATTATTCTACATATACTGAGATATGTTCTTATATAGGTTATATTATATAGGTTATATATGTCGATTAGTGTATGTCTTTAATGGGCCTCCGTACAAAAAGTAAGGGAGACAGCAATTTGGTGATTTGATATGTCGAATAAGGACTAGTGTGAGGTAGTATGGTATGAATTGCAATAAGTTCCTATGACGGCTAAAACTTGCAAATTGCCCGTAAACTCTGAGTCTTATTCTACATAGGCCATATTTATGTCTATTCGTGTATGTCTTTAATGGGCCTCCGTACAAAAAGTAAGGGAGACAGCAACTTTGTAATTTGATATTCGGAATGGGGACTAGTGTGAAATAGTTTCAAATTTCAAAAGGTTTCTATGACGGCTAAGCCTCGCAAATAGTCCGTAAACTCTAAGTAATATTCTGATATAGGTCATATATATTTCGATTGGTGTATGTCTTTAATGGGTCTCCGTACAAAAAGTAAGGGAGACAGCAACTTTACAATTTGATATTTGGAATGGGGACTAGTGTGAGATAGTATGGTAAAAATTTCAAAATGTTCCTATGACGACTAAGACTCGCAAATTGCCCGTAAACTCTGGGAAATGTTCTCATATAGCTTATATAGATGTCGATTGGTGTATGTCTTGAATGGGTCTCCTTACAAAACGTAAGGGAGACAGCAACTTGGTGATTTCAGCTTCCATAAAAAAAAATATGTATTAAATGGACAACAGTACAAAGACTAAGAGAGTTAGACATATACGTGTTTGCGAAATTGAAAGAATTCTTATGCGTATTTGTCTTAAAAAAAAAGTTATTTTAACAAAATTTAAGTTTTAAAATTGACTAAATTTTCATTTTTGACCTTCATCTTTGATGAACTTGACCTTTTCAAGGTCAAAAGTCATTGATCTATAATGTCAATTCATGTTTTGATCTATGATGTCCGACACCTCTTTCTGGTTTTATAGGCTTCCAAAAACAGCGATTTTCAAAACTTTTAAGGCTCATATCTAGTGACCTTGACCTGTGGTGACTATGTCGCCTGAACAAAAGTCATAGCCCTTGACGACATCTATCACATGGTGCCTTTGATTTTGTTGTACGATGTTTACATCTGATTTTATAGCCATTTGAATATTGCGAACAAGTCGAGTGCCAGGAATATTCTTAAATGTTTGGAACATGGATTCCTATATTTCAAAAATTCTAAATATGGAATAGACTGATCTAATCCACACTCGAAAAAAACCAATCCAAAAAAGATACTTTTTAATTTAAAAAAAAAATAATTTAAGAATGTGTTAGAATTGTATCGTTGACCAGTGAAAAGTTTTAAAAGAAACATAAGGGGTATATATTTTTGTAATTTACAAAACAACCTTTCTAACAGGTATAATGAAATATACTACTGCTTCAGCGCCGTTGCACTTACGGCTCTAGTTGTGGGACCAGTTTTTTTTCGAAATGTTTCCTTTTTTTTTTTCGTTTTTTTACACAGGGCACACAACTGTAACAGCTGCAGCAACCTTTTTACAACCCTGTGTGTTTATTTTTTTCTAGGTACTTAATGAATATAAATTGGAACATATTTGCAAACCGAAAGTAGTGCAAAATGTGCAAAAAGTGGTTTTTGGGGCCTCGAAGGTGCAATTTTAGACTGATTTTGCTCGGGTTTTCATTTTTAGAATCTGTAGCGAAATTAACTATGAGTTAAAAAAAATCTGATTTTCAGATATGCGTTGCACACTTTTTGCATCTAAACTTTTGCAATTTTTGGCCATTTTTTTCTATTTTCTTTGCTATTTGTCCGATTCATCTGAAATTTTTATTGAAAATAGAGAACAAGGTAGTAAACAAAATTAAGCAGTCAAAAGCTTTGCACCATTTCGGTTTACACGTTATAAGGGTGCAAACTTCCGGTTGACCCACTTCCGCTGTAATTGATATTTTTTAACGAAACTTGTACTGATCGGTAGCTATAGTTATGGGATAAATGTGCGGTAAAAAGATCGAAAATTGGAATGATATTTCAGCCGCCATTTTGATTTCCCTGAAACTCTTCGATTTTTATTCAGCCAATTTGGCTACACCAAAGTTTTGGTGTCAAATGAAAGAACATAAAAATTAAGAGAGATCGCAGGAAGCCGATTTTTGAATTTCGATTTTGCTTTTTTGCAATTTGCGATTGAATTTTTTCAATATTAGAGGGCATATATCTCGTGACCTTGACCTTTGATGACCTTAAGTAAGTCAAAAGTCATTGACCTTGGCTACCAGATGATACTTTGATATTTGACCTCCGACACCTACTTCCTGTTCTATAGCTGTCCGAAAACTGCCAAAATCGCAACTTTGGACTGCTCGTACAGGTGACCTAATTCACCTAGAGAGTTAATTTTTGCAGATTCTGAATGGTCTTTACGAACTTTTTCGAACGATATATCACAATGGATTGTAATGCAAAATTTTATTTTTTTTATTTTTTAATTTTGGAAACCTTTAACTGATTTGTGAATTTTTTGACATTAATATAAGCATATCTCACGAACCATTAGATATAGAGGCTTCAAACTTGGAACATAATTAAACATACCCCATATAAATGTATCCACCCAAAAAAAATTGACGTGGGCGTGGCACATCCGGGTTAAATTTTCATTTTGTTTACATTTTGTTGTCTGGAAAAAAAATATATAGATTACAATTGTTTGGAAAATGCTTTTGCACACGCTTACCTCATTACTTAAGCTGAATTATATAAAAATCTCAGATGTTTCAGCTTTTTAGTTCAAAAAAAGGAAAGGGTTTTATGATTTGCAAAATTTTCAATTTTAGATTTATTCATCCATGTAATTCAAACATCCGCAAAGTCCCACTCTGTACCACCTGTGGTTCTAATTTTTTTTTTTCGAATTTTACCTAAGAAAGGAACATGCTTCAAACTGTCTGTTGCTGTTTTGTAGTCAAAATATTGGACAATTATTTGTTAAATGTAAATTGGTACCATTTTGACCAACCGGAATTGAGCTGTGGATAATGGCTCTTTTTCTATTTTTTCCAGTAATCAGCTTTAATACTGATCTGAATTTGCTCAAACTGTTCTGTTTATTACTTCGCGCTAATGACCACAAGATAGCAATTGAAAAAAATCGACAATTTTGACTTTTGTCGCTGACTTTTTTAGCTCCAATTTTTGAGTTTTTTAACCTTTTTTCTAACTTCTACAATTCTATTTCGATCAATTTGAAAACTTACAGAGGCATAGATACATTTATTGCCAACAAAAATTACTTTTCGAAATTTCGATATCACTTCCGGTTTTGACGCTTTTCGCTTGTAAAGTATAAAATTCAACTTTCGGAATTTTGAAGATATTTCAAAAATTCTTTTTGCAATATGTTACAAATGGCCATACAAAAAACTTCTAATTACAAAATCCGACCCGGATGTAACAGAGTAGCCGCCATATTGATATGTCAAACTTTTGTAAAATTCAAAATGGGGCCTCAGCGCTATTCATAATTTTGGTATATCTGGATATCACCTTAGATTGCGAAAAGAAATTTGGAAGCCGAATTTTAAATTTCGATTTTGCTTTTTTTTTATTTCCGGTTAAATTTTTTTCGGTAATGTCCAAAATTTCAAAGGGTCCTATTTCGTGACCTTGACCTTTGGTGTCCTTGTGGCCTGAACAAATTTTGTTGCCCTTCATGATATCTATCCAGTGATATACTCATGTGTGCTGTGCAATGTTATATACTCATGTGTGCTGTGCAACGTTTACTTCCGACTTTATAGCCGATTGAAATTTACGATTTTTATCTTTAAAGAGCTCTGACACGTGACCTAATTTGCATACACCAAAAATTCTTATTGAATCTTACTAGTGTTCAGCTGCCCATTGTAATGATATATAACACTAGATATTTCAATCAAAATTGCGCTTTTTAATATTTGAAAATGTTGTACTTTCTTCTATAGTAACTGTGCGTAATTTTCTATAAATCGAAATGGGGCCTCAGGGTGTAATCCAATGTGTGTAAATTTGATATCTATGGTATCTGCTATCGATTACTAAATTATATTTGAGAACCGATTTTTGAATTTTGATTTTGCTCTTTATTTATTGCCGGTTGAGAAATATGAATACTTTGAAGGGTCGTATATCGTGACCTTGACCTTTGATCATGTGACCAGAACAATTTTGATAGCTCTCGACGAGATCTATCCAAAGGTATATTAACGTTTATTGTACGGTGTTTACTTCCGATTTGATCGCCATTGGAAATTGATGAATTTTATCTTAAAAAAGTCGGTTTTCCGCTTGTAAGTTTTTTGTGGTCTAAACGATAAAGGTAGTTTGCTCCCTTCAACTGCTGTTGAATGCAATGTGAGTTGAAGCGATCTGTCGAATATGCTTTGCGTTTGGGCGATCTATATCCAGTTAATTATGATAGGAAATTTTGTTACTGTTACGATACTTTGCAGCACAGTTTTAAGCGTAAAATCAAAACTGTAACGCACTGCTTCAGAACCTCGCGAAGCATGTGGATCTAGTATTTTTTTTTGTCTACTTCTGGTCACGCTCCCCAGCCAAAACTGCACATATCACAGATTGTCTGACATCATCTCTTATACTTAGCGTGTCGCTATTGTTTAAATGTAAAATGACGCATCTTCGCCCAACCGGAAATGACGTAGGACTTTAACCGCTCATTACGTCTTTCCAATACGGTACCTGCTATTATTCTGAATCTATTTTGAACATAATTTTTGTTTTGTTCATTACTAATGTCTTAAAGATAGCAATTCAAGAAATTTCAAATTTTGACTTTGTCGCTGACTTTTGGAGATTTTATTTAAAGCATTTTTTAAACTTCCAGAATTTTATTGCGATCGATCTGAAAATTTACATGTAGATAAACATTTTGATTGCAAACAAAAATATGCTTTAAAAATTTAGATATCGCATCCGGTTTTGACGTCATTCGTCTCCAAACTTCAAATTTCAACTTCCGGAATTTTGTAGATATTTGAAAAATTCTTTTTGTAATTAGTTATAATTGTCCCCGTAAAGATTTTGGAATGACAAAATTTGACCAGGAAGTATTGTGTAAGACGCCATCTTGATATGACTAATTTTTATAAAACTCAAAATGGGGCCTCAGGGTAAAATTGGATGTGCGTAAATTTGATGTTTATGCAAAGTGCAATCGATTGCTAAAAAAACATGGGAAGCCGGTTTTTGAATTTTGGCTTTGTATTTTTTTTATTTCCGGTTTTATGTTTTCAGTAATTGTCAAAACTATTAAGGCTCATATCTAGTGACTTTGACCTTTGGTGACCTTGTGACCTGAACAAAAGTTGTTGCCTCTTACGAGATCTATCCAATTATATCTCCACTTTTGTTGTGCATCGTTAACTTCCGGTTCTAGAGCCATTGGAAAATCGCGATTTTTAACTTTGAAGAGCTGTCACGTGACCTAATTAACATACGACAAAAATTCTTATATATTCTTTGAGTGCATGAAATTTCCTTTTGGTGATATATCACACTTGACATTTTGATCAAAATTGCGCGTTTTAAAAATTCAAAATTTTGTACTGACTTCTATAGTAACTGTGCGTAAATTCACGGTGTCTATAATCTACGGACAGTCACCGTTGCCTTAAAAAAACTTTTAACTATGAATATCTCATCACAGACAAATTGAAAATTTTGAAGTAGGCGTGGCACATCCGGTGTGCATTTACCGTTACCTGAAATATTTGCATTTGTTACGACTCGCATAGTTTTCAATTGTCACCCTAGAAATTTTGCATGAAAATAGATCAATACTTAGGACAATTTGTGATAAGATTACAGTTGTTTGCGTTCTTTACTTTAAAAAAGGGATATGTTTAACAATTTTAAAAATTTTCATTTTTGATCTTTAACATAAATGACCTTGACCTTTGCATGGTCAAAGGTCATTGACTTAGGATGACCATTCTTACTTTGATCTTTGATGTCTGATATATACTTCCGGTTTTGCAGACGTCTAAAAAGAGCAATTTTCGAAACTTCAAAGGCTCATTTTACTTTTATTTGACCTTCGTTGACCTTTTGACCTTAACAAAAGTTGTTGCCTATTAAGAGATATATCCGATAACATCTTCACTTTTGTTATTCATTGTTAACTTCCGGTTCTACAGCCAATTGAAAATTGCGATTTTTAAATTTAAAGAGCTCTGTCACGTGACCTAATTTACATAAGTCAAAATTTCTCTTATGTCCTTATTACACGCAATCTATTCTTTCAAATGATATATAACACTTGGTATTTTGATTAAAATTGCGCTTTTTAGAATTTGAAAATTTTGTATTGACTTCTATAGTAACTTTGCGTAATTTTAACGGTTTCTTTAATCCACCCACAGTCACCGTTGCCTTTTAAAACTTTTAAATACGAATATCTCATGATCTAATGATTGTAAACACTTGAAATTTTGAACATTATTTGATATTGTACACATTATTACAGACAACAAAAAGTGTATGCAGTGGGCGTGGCAAATCCAGGTTACTTTTACCTTTAACTTAAATATTTCAAATTGTTATAACTCGAAAAGTTTGCATTTGTCACCATCGAAATTTTGCATAAAAATAAATCACTATCTGAGACAATAAGTGATAGAGTTACATTTTGTTTAGGCCTTTTATTTTAAAAAAGGGAATAGGTTTTACAATTTATAAAATTTTCATATTTTGACCATTTACATGCATGACCTTGGTCTTTACATGGTCAAAGGTTATTGATCTCTGATGTCCATTCATACTTTTATCTTTGATGCCCGACATATATTTCCGCTTTTACAGGCATCCCAAGACAGCAATTTTCAACACTTTTAAGCCTTATATCTTTTTTATTTGACCTTTGTTGACCTCTTGACTGTAACACAAGTTATTGTACTTTACGAGACCTTTCCAAACATATTTTCTTTTTTTTTTTTTTGCAAATTGAACTTTTTCTTTACACCTTTTAGTACCGAATGGTATCAAATTCCTGCGTTTTTTCACTACCGAGCGTTTAACGGTTTAAACGATTTTTTTCTGGTAAGAAATTCCATTCTGACTTTAAAATGCAACGTGTTATCGATGTATCATGTTGGATGCGCACTGCTTTGGTACCGTTATAACTGTTCTAGTTTTCTTTTTGCGGAGCGTTCTTTGAAATCTAAAACTTGTAGTGGACAGAATTTTAATTTTCGGTTTTGCCCTTTTTGTACGACCGGATTATTTTTTTCAAAGTTTGAAGGCGTATATCTCATGACCTTGACCTTTGATGACCTTCATATTTACGGTGATGATAATTTGTGAACTGGTCTATCTGATGACCTTTTGATCTTTGGGGTCAGACACCTATTTCCGATTTAACAGGGGTCTAAATATGGACCATTTTGAGCTTTTAAAGAGCTACATCTCGGTCCCTAATAGAGATATGGAAATAATTCTTTCGATTTTGTAATGTACAGATTCTGAGCTTTCCATAGATATATAACATGCATGCCTTACATGCAAATTCAAAACTCCATTCACTTAACATGGGGCTATTATTAGATAAATCAGCTAATTAGATTAACCTGGCTGTCAACCCCAATAGAAATCAAAGTTTCAGTTGTTTTAAAGACACCCTCCCTTATATATTTATTTAATATGTTTTGTGTCCAGTTAAGGTACCAATATATAGTTCTAAGACTGTAAGTTGAGCTTACGGAAGCATATTACTTTCTTATTTTTCATCCAAATTTCACCAAACTTGGTATGTATGTGTATAATCAAATTCAAAAATTGAATTTGAGTAGTTCGCATGCGCATTAATAACTTTCTTATTTCCTATCCGATTTTCATCAAATTTGGCATGTATGTGTATAACCCAATTCTGAATTTGATGGAAATATTGAATTTTTGTTGTGCGCATGCGCATTGCCAACTTTCTTATTTCTTGTCCGAATTTCACCAAACTTGGTATGTATGTGTATAATCCTATTCTAAATTTGATGGAAATATTGAATTTTTGTTGTGCACATGCACATTGCCAACTTTCTTATTTCTTATCCGAATTTCACCAAACTTGGTATGTATGTGTATAACCCAATTCTTAATTTGAAGTAAATATTGAATTTTTGTTGTGCACATGCGCATTACCAACTTTCTTATTTCTTATCCGAATTTCACCAAACTTGGTATGTTTGTGTATAATCCAATTATAAATTCGATTGAAATATCGATTTTTTTTATGTGCGCATGGGCATTACCAAATTTCTTATTTTTTATCCGGGTTTCATCAAACTTGGTCTTTATTAATTGACAAATATTCTTTTAATCCTAGTCAATATACTTTTAAACTTTTGGATATTTGCATTTAGAGATGCAGAAAAGTATTTTCATCAATATAATTGCAATAGACCATCTTCGTATGTACCTGAATGTTGTAATACGCCCTGTATCAGTACTGTTATTAGAACAGTTCTAGTATTTTTTTTTTTTTGATTTTTCCACAGGTCACACAGCCTAGGCTTCGTCAGCTGCATCAACATTTCTACATGTGTAGACCTTCTGTAGTGGCAACATACAAAATGAATATAAATTGAAACATTTTTGCAAAACCGGAAGTGCCACAGGTCAACATGTGCAAAAAGTCGAAAATCGGCTCTTTTTTGCTTTTGCATCGATTGATCTGAAATTTTAAATGCAAAGAGACTTCACTAATGTAAATAATAGGGTACAGTCAAATTTTGTAAGTCATTTTCGCTTTTAAACAGGAAAGCGACTGAATTTCAAATATACTTCCGGTTGAATAACTTCCAGTGTGATTTATGTAGGTCAACAAAATTTAGCTGATCTTTAGCAAATAAAATTCTATGGCCGATTTTAAAATAAAATCCAGACCGAAAGTGATACTTCGGCCGCCATATGGAAAAAACTTACTTTCGTAAAACTCAAAATGGGGCCTCACGGTAAATGTTGATATGCTCAAATTTGATGTGTATGTATTCTGCAATCGAAAAAACGTTGCGAGCCGAATTTTGAATTTCCCTTTTGTTTTTTTTGCAACTTCTGGTTGAATTTTTTTCAAACTTGAAACGCTCATACAACATGACCTTGACCTTTGATGATCTTGACCTTTGCAGGGTCAAAGGTCATTGACCTTGGCTATCAGTTGCTACTTTGACATTTGACCTCCGACATGAACTTCTGGTTTTACAGCTGTCCGTAAAAAGCCAAATTCGCAATTTTGGACTGCTCTAGCACATGACCTAATTAACTTAGAGGGTTAATTTTTTTGGTTTCCTAATGTGCTTCTCATTAACTTTACATTGATATATAACAATCGTTTTTTTTAAAGCAAAATTGAAATTCGTGATTTTTTCAGATTTGAGTTTTTTTTTTTTTACAATATATGTGTCTCTTTGAGCTTGGTGTATGTATATCTTATGATCTATTTGATGTAGAAGCTTGAAATTTAAAATACAACTAGACATTATGAATAGGAATTCACCTATGACAAAAAAATTGATGTGGGCGTGGCACATCCGGGTTGAATTTCTAATTGTTTACATTTTGGAAAAGGGGCTAAATTCGTATAGGATACATTAGTTCAAAAAGGGACTTTGCACACAATTGCCTCCTTATTTCGGCCAGTTTGTGTTAATAGCTCAGTTGTTTCAGCTTTATAGTACCAAAAAAGGAACAGGTTTTAAAATTTCCATATTTTCAATTTTTTGATTTTGACCTTTATTGACTTTTGTTGACCTATATCTTTTGACCTGTATCAAGTAAAAGCTTTAAATTTTGAACACAATATAATATTCAGAATATCTATTAACTTTTGCCAAAAAAATGGCGTGGGCGAGGCACATCCGGGTTAAAGTTCTCATTATTGATATTTTTGGCCAGGGGCATAACTCGCAAACATTACATTTGTTTAAAATGAATCTTTGCATACAATTACATCATCCTTTGAGCCAATTTGTGTTAAAAGTTCAATAGTTTCAGCTTCATAGTTCTAAAAAAGGAGCAGGTTTTGGAAATTCACAATTTTCAATTTATGACTTTGACCTTTGTTGACCTTGACCTTTGTAGGATCAAACGTCACTGGCTATCTATTCATACTTTTATATTTGCTGTCCTATGTCCGCTTCCAGTTTTATAGCCGTGTACAGTTTGAAAATTTGATGACTTATATCTCTTGATCTTGAACTTTTTAGACCTTCTCCTTTACAAGATCAAAGGTCATTGACCTTGGCTATCTGATGATACTTTCATTTGTGAGGTCTGACGTCTATTTCCGGTATTAGAATCTTCTAAAAAATGAAAATTTCTCAACTTTAGACTGTCCTTGTACCTAACCTAATTGTTGTCGAAGGTTGATGTTTTTCAGGGTCTTTAGCAAATTGCTACATTCGCAAAGTCCCACTCTGTGCCACATGTGGCTCTAGTATGTTATTGACTTCAATGTCAGTCAATTCCCAATTAATAATTAATCAATTAACATCTACATTCAACGCTTCATACTCCTTTCATCACAACTAACTCCACCTTATATATATGAGGCAGATCTCTTCTTAAGTGCTTCACTTTACTTAATTCTTTATCAAATATTTTTATTCTTGATACTCACAGTACTATAAAGAGTACAAAATCCAAAGAAAATTAAGTCCATATTTTTTAAGATGACAAATGCTGTAAATAAAAGATTCCTTGCCAGGCAAGGAATCATATGCTGTTACTGGGAAACTATCATTTTCAAGTGGACGTACATAGATCTTTTGTGTGCACTAAACGCTATAAACTTATAAAACCTCATAAAAAAACTATTGAAGCTGTTGCTTAAAAACTGAATAACTATTTAAACAAATACTCTTACCTCCTGCAATTCCATATTCTAAAGGTGATGTCTTATTTTTGTATGTAGAAATTGATTGAGATAACAATCTGAAATTTATAATAAAATTAAGCTATACTCTAAACATAATATTAATGTAGAGTAATAATTAAATGAGATAATAATCTTAAATCAATAACAAATAGAAACAGGCATCCATAAAGAAGCACAGGATAAATGGATATACTATTTCTGACTACATTTACCCAAAATTCATTTTGTATACAGATAGTAAATAGATGTTTTATTTTGTTTCATATACCTTTCTTTTATAGCTAAAATGTAATATCCCCTTTCTTCATTTCAATAAAGATAGCTTGCCAGGCAAGGTAACATACACCCACTGGCAGCTGTCAGAAATAATAAAACAGTCTTTAGTGACTAAAGTAAGAATTTCCTCATATTGAAGAAATTTTATTAGTTTGAATTCAATGATATATATATTTACTGCCAGTTATTTATGCTGAGTAATTCCACCAACTTTTTTAAAATCAGTATCAATAACCCAAATACATCAAATTATCTCATCAATATACAAGATAACACCATGTTTCATTAAAATCAATTGAAAACTGTAGTCTCTGATGTGTTCACAAACAAATTTTGACGCGTTTTTCCTAAGTCATGGTTAATAACTCAAAAACCATTCATTAAAAGGTCATCAAATTCAAACTTGACCAACATCTCATCAATATAAATGATCACACCAAATTTAATTAACATCAAATAAAAACTGTAGCTCCATTGTGTTTACAAACAAATGTTGAAGCGATTTTCCTAAGTCAAGAGCAATAACTCAAAAACCATTAATTGAAAAATTATCAAATTCGAACTTGTCAAAGATTTCATCAGTTGGAAACTGTATGGTAGTCTCTATTGTGTTCACAAACAAATTTTGACGCGTTTGTCCTAGGTCAAGGGCAATAACTCAAAAACCGTTCATTGAAAGATCGTCAACAAATTCTACTTTGTCCAAGATCTCATCAATATAAATGATCACACCAAATTTCATTAAAATCAGTTGAAAACTCTAGTCTCTATTGTGTTCACAAACAAATGTTGACGCGTTTTTGTCTATGTCAAGGGCAATAAATCAAAAACCATTCATTGAAAGATCGTCAAATTCGAGCTCAACCAAGATCTAATCAATATAAATGATCACACCAAATTTCATCAAAATCAGTTGAAAACTGTAGTCTCTATTGTGTTCACAAACAAATTTTGGCGCGTTTTTTCTAAACCAAGGGCAATAACTCAAAAACCGTTCATCGTCAGATATGAATCAATATAAATGATCACACCAAATTCCATTAAAATCAGATAAAAACTGTAATCTCTATGGTGTTCACAAGAAATGTTGACAGACCAACTGACAGACAGGGACTACGGCAATATTTGCCACATTTCCATGTGGGCGTATAAAAACACACTATGTACACTTTTTTTTTTTTTCTTTGGCTATAAATTTCTACAATTTAGCAATAATGTAATATCACTACTTGCAGAGAAAAAATTCAAGATTCTAAATTTTCATCCAAAAATTCAAGATTCTAAATTTTCACCCAAAAATTCAACATTCTAAATTTTTACCCAAAAATTAATTATTAAAAGTATTGTTTTAAATAAAATCTACAGATAGTAGATAAGTTTTCTAGTTAGAAGTACACTATGACAAGGAATAAACTTGGATAAATCAGTTGTATTTACCAAATAGTATAAGGCCAAAAAGCCAGCTCAAAAAATTTTAGCTCTAAAAGCATTGAGTAATAGAAAAGTAAATTACTTACAAATACATAGCTGTAAATGATGAAATTTTAAAAGACCAATGCAGACCATTTTTCATTGAACTAAGTATCAAATGGTCATTGAACCTCCTCTGAATAATACAAAATAAAGTTGAAATCAATGAATATACTATTATCTCAATCCTGAACAAGGGCATCCTGTTCAAGTTATATTTTGAAACTTTCCTGAATTAATACGATATATCTGTATATGTAGACTTAAAACGCTGTGCAAATTGTAACTGATGCTTATTATGTCCATGTGGCTATTGATGACTATTACTTACTTATGGTTGACAAAGTATTAAATGACCTCAGCTTACCTTTGCTAAATATCTGGAACTATATAATGTACCTCTATTATTACGCTTAAAATCTTCAGATACACCCTGACCAAACTTGTATGAAAATATGATACAAGACAATACTGCTACTTCTCCTACAACTCTGGCAATAAATCTTACTTGAGAACTGTACTCATTCAAATGGCTGAAATAAAAAATAAATCTGATGCCAATATTAATAATTTACTGTGACATAGCCATTTCAGGTATATATCAAATGAAGAAATTTGTCCCCTGAAAAAGTCACCAGTAAAGGGTCTAAAATTATTCTGCTAGTACTTTTTTTCTTGATATATATTGATAATTGCTGGTGAACTAATACAATGATATGAGAGTTGTTTCTTATGTATCATTACTTTACAATATTATTTATATATCAGACAAACAAGTATACATCAACTACAAATTACTTACTAGAAGCTTATTTTACTAAAAAAAGGGGCAGATTCGATCAATCATACCTTAGTATCAGAAACGACAATAATTTGGCTAACCTAATCAGCAAAGTGTTCGCAGCTCACCGTCGAAATTTGAGCATTCAAATCCATTCGTGTCCAGAATTACCGGTATTTGAAAGTTAAAAGGTTTACTTACTTTCTAGAAAACATTTCAAGCAGTCTATCCCTCCCAGATTCATTTTGTAAGTATTTTTGGACTTCATTTTCTGATATAAATTGGCTTATGTCAACACCATTTATTACATTCGTTCTGCTGGGGTGTGATTTAATTTCTCCAGTGTTTATTGAAGACGAGGAGGGTGCACTAGCACTATAATCATTGACCTCTTTGTCATTGTTTTTACTGTTTGTGACTGTGGTGTCAGAGTTTGGTTCCTGAGCCTTTACTTTGGGAAAATGAAAAATATTTGTTAGTTTCAGCCCCAAAAGAAATTTTTTACACAATATCGTTCTAAAATGGCTATATTTTTCAACTTTTTCCTCATCGTTATTTGTTGTCATTTTGTTTGGAGTCACAATTTATAATAAAGTTTATTAGTATTACTTAAATCATCAGCCTAATTAATTTCCACATGTGATTCTACTTTCAATTTGTGTTCAAGGTTAAGTCACCGGAAGTTTAAAACATTCAGTCCTACCGAGGAATTTTGCCAGTGATTTATTAATGATATTAACAATAACAAAATACTTTCACTTTTCATGAATTAACCTCGTGTTTTCTTCCTGAAGGCATACGACCAGAGCCTATATAAGTTTATATAGGCTCTGATACGACTCTCCGTAGTGCTAATTTAGCCTCACGTCTAGAACCTCGAAGCATCACAATATTTTTATTGGCTTATAAAATGTTTATTGAGAATTGTATCATAGTTTCTATATATAACTCTATGTTCCAAGACCATTTGAGACAAAACATGATATGATGAGAAAGAATCATACATAGAGTTGTATAATAATATTATATTTCTTACTCTTACAATACTTTTGAACAAAAAGCTACTACACTGGCCACAGCTAACAATATATGCATATTTAACAGTAATTTATAGTTCCTCGAATAATTTAGTCATTATTTTGTATAAGCCTATTCATTTTTTAGTATTAATCTCTAGATAATTCAAATGAAGAAGCGTTTTAGACTTATTAATTATGAATGATATTATCCGAAAATTCAATTCAAGGAAATAACGATGTACACCGAATGATTTGGTATGTTCGTTTATTCATAGAAAGTAGGATGATTGTATCGATTTGAATGTTTAACAGGTTTGATAAAGCGACTGGGCGATAGTTTCTTGCAGACAAATTCGGAATTTTAGAAGGTAATAATATGGGCCTAAAGAAAGACTAAATCTGTCCAAGACCAATTAGGAATAAGACAGAATTCTGTCTGTGATAGGGTGTACAGGGTTTGTTTACTTCCTGTGGCACGGCACATCTTTCAGAACTTGATAGATGGACCTACTAATAAAGTCTCTAAAAAGTAGCCTAGTCAAATAAAAACCTACTCTAGTCAGTAGTGTATCTATTTTGTTGAGTAGTAGGTACTCTGAAACATCACATCTATTCTGATGGATTTTTTGACAGTTGTCGCTTGGAGTAAAGTCAGAACTTTTGGTTGCACATTTGTAAATGGCTGATTCGAGATCAGTTTCGTCATAAGAAAAACTTTGATGGAACGGATGTGTCTTAAATTTTGTAGGAAGAAAATGATGGTCTAACTACAAAAGTAATCTTATTTATATAATTTTCCAAATATATCTGGGATTTGCACATCCGTGTAAGCAAAGCTGGACTTCTATAAAAGTGAATGAAATGAGACTAGTAGGCTAGATTAGAAGCATTGAAGTCACTCCTTATAAATCATGTGATAATTAAAAAATGTGATATTAGATAATATTTGCTCATGCTTGCAAAGATATATCGGCCCTTACTTTGTGAACAAACATGCAGTTTTATCGGTTAATTTTTTTCATCTCAATGTTGGAATATTTGTGGAGCCAGGATTTTGTTTTATACCGAAAAATACGAGTAAACGTGCATTCGTAATACAGTCTTATACTGGTTAGATTTACAACTTAATTAATTGCAAGTCCTGTTTGTCCTAAAAATACTTGACATAAGTTTATGTTCAGAGTCTTAGTGTAATTTGTGGTATTTGAATCTAGTTGAATAACATTTACAATAACACTTGAAAGATCCCAATGCATTGTTGTCAGATTTTCACGTTTTCTGTTAATCAGTTTTACTTACCGATTCCGCAATTTAACAACAAGTTCAGTAAAATCAAGATCTTTCAAGTCAATGTTTAATATGATGTGTGTGTAATTAAATCATTGATTGATATTCATATAAAACACGATTATTTCAAAGGGTATGCTAGCAAGATACCCAAATATGAAATTGCTAGATACATTGTGCAATAGCTTGTTATGCTGATCATGTGTCTGAAGGTTAATGCACATTTGCGGAGACTCACATAAAGTATTAAATACCGTACTAATAACATGTTTTGACACAAATCACCTTTGAGTGACTGTTAAAAACATAAAGCTGATGCACTAATCTAACAAAGGGTATTGTTTTTAAAATGTGTTGGGTCTTATACCCCTTTTACACAAGGCCCCAATAAAGAGAGTCTGGCCCGGATCGGTGCCTGGCTCCGATCAAAACGTCTGTTTACAAATTAAAGTGCGCTCACTAATAAAAAAGGATTTCAAAAGGTCCACATTTGTAGATTTATAATGGCCGGCGATACGGAAGTTGTAAACCCTTCACATGCGCAGAAGAATTTTTAAACGGAGCCAGGCACGCATTCATTTTACACTAGTAAAATTGAAGTGGGCCAGGCACCAATCAGAGCGGTTAATTTGTTCATGTCATTACTTTTCATACATTAAGATTTATGTATATTGAATTTTTGTCACTTATTTGATTATAGATTGTTTGTTAATGGTAATGAGATGTCTTTAAGAATTCGACAGATATTGATATTTTGTTTAGGATGGCTAGCTTATGCCTCAACTTATCTTCTGCGCAAACCATTGGGTGTGGTAAGTGTAATATACATTTTTATATATGCAAATTTGTATCTATTAAGACTGCTTGTTAGCTGAGGCTTTAAATGGATATAATTTTTTATTTCTTGGTTTTAGTTCAGTGATTTTTAAGTTGTCTTAGCTTATAAAGTCAATTATGTTAAACTATTAAAGAAGTAAATTCATCTTATCTTTTTATTTATGTTCTTTAGTATAAAAAAAAATGTTATAAAAATTTTATTTGTTGGCAAATGCTCATTCTGATGAATTATATATCCCTGTAAATATATATATAGATTTTTTTGCTGATGAATTCTTAATGTGATTCGTCAGTGAGATTAGGCTTATCATGAAGCAAGTACAAGAAATTTATCTTCCGAATCTGAAATATATAAGAAGAATACTGGTTCCAACAGGAACATTAATAACCATGGAAATCATAATAAACATTTTCACTGGTGAAACTGAGGAATTGTCCTATATTAAATGAAAGGGAAAATGCGTATTTCATATAAAAAATATATATAATTTATTAAGTGAAAATAGTATACATGTATGATATTTTTGCGAGGAAACTCTTCAATTGTAAGTTATCATAAATAAGAAATATTAATTAAAGAAAATGTACTAAACCTATGGAACGGGGATGGGAGGTAATCTACCACGGACTAAGATATCATTTAGATTTTTATTACGGGTATAGGCGATAGCTAAATCATTTGTAAAGACTGTAGGAAATTTTTCCTGCAATTCTTTGTAAAGACTGATAATTATTCGGGGAACTTGAACAGCTGTGTTGTTGTATTGAATAACAAAAAGTATAATTTGGAAATCAACTTGGATGTTCATTCCTAAAGGATGGTTTGTAATTTGTTTATCCAATAATTTTCGCGAATGAGTCGAATTTTCTTTGTATCAATGCCAGGTTGTTCGTATATCTGTTCAATGGGAATAATTTTCAGGCCTGTTAATTGGTGATTGGGTTGATTGAAGTGTTTTGAAACGATATTATTAATTTTTTTTAAGTTAATGTCCGACTTACGATGGTTGAAACGGACCTTTAACGAATTTTTTGTCTCCCCAACGTATTGTTTGTCACATGTTGTGCAAGAAATGAGATAAATAATAGTTTTGCTGTTGCAGTTGAGTTTTTGATTTACTTGAAATATGCAATCTGTGCGTCTATTTCGGAAAGAATTTGTTGGTAAAATGAAGGGACAGGTTTGACAGCGAGGGTTGTAACAAGGACAAACTGAAGAATTTGGTATTGGCAGAAGAATCGAATTATTTTTAGCAGAGATTTCAGCAACTGTTGAGCTTTTAATACCTCTCAAGAACCTTCTAGAATATCCACGTTCGCACAATTTTTGGAAAACAATTGAACAAGCCTCCTCGAAGTCCTTCTTGCGCGTACAAATTCGGTGAAATCTCAAGATCTGCGTCTTTATAATGCAAGAAAAGGTATGTTTCGGATGAAAAGATGATTTGAATAAAAGTTGGTGAGTATCAGTGGGCTTAAAAAAAAATTTAATATCTAATTGATTGGTTTCATGAAAATTGGTATCTTTAAAAACTGTGGTGTCTAGAAAATCAATCTGTTTGTCGCTAATATTAGAAGTTAATTTTACAGAAGGGTGGTGGCTATTGAGAGTATCAAAATATTCCCAAAATTCATCTATTGTATGAGTCCAAATTAAGAAAATATCATCAAGAAATCTTAACATAAAAAATTGGTAGTTTGGGACAGAGGAGTGAAACTTCTCTTTCCCATTCTGCCATGAAAATGTTTGCATAAGAGGGCACAAAGCGTTTTCCCATGGCAGTTCCTGAAGCCCGAAGATAAATATTTTCATTGAAAGTCATTACATTTTAAACAAATTTCCAAAAGTTCAAGAATTTCTTTATCTGGTCTATCAGGATCGGGCTTTCGCTCGAATGCCTGCGTTACAGCGCGTAATCCAGAATCATTGTCAATTTTAGTGTACATGCTTTGAACGTCTAAAGAGACTAAAAGGGCATTTTCTGGGATCACAAGTTTCTTTACCTTTTCCACAAAATTGTTGGTGTCTTTGATATAGGCAGGATGTTTTGAGGCAAGAGGCAGTACAAAGTGATCAATGTATTCTGATACCCTGTACGATTCGCTTCCACAATTGGAAATTATTGGGCGACCTTTTGGGATTTTATTTGAAGAGAACCACTCAGTTTCCCGATTTTTGTGTATTTTTGGGAAAGATGTCTCTGATGTGGTTCTTTTTCTGGCTTTAGATAATCAAATTGTTTTTGCTTAATGTAGTCTTTCTCAAGTAAATTTAAATATTTGTTATTAATTTAGAGGTTTCTTTGTAGATCGGATCCTGCAAACAAGTGTAATATTCTGGATTGCTTAATTGAGATTCGGCTTCTTTAATAATCCTGCCTATTTAAGATCACACAACAACTGCCCTTGTCGCTTTTCTTGATAACAATATTCTTGTCATGTTTTAGAGCGTTCAAAGCAGTACGTTCTGCGTGGGAAAGGCTGTCTTTCTCGTTTACTATAGGCAAACGAGATATTTCATCATTCATTTCCTGAAAGGTATCCAAAATGCTTTTGTTTATACAACTATCCACGGGTGTGAATTTCGATTTTAATTAGGGTTATATTTGTATTTGATTAATCTCTTTATGTTTTTTGTTTTCAGATAAAAGCAGATTTGGAATCAGGATTAAGTATGTCAAAAACACAATTGGGTTGGTTAGATACAGCTTTGTTACTTCCATATGCTGTTATGCAGGTAAGAACACATAATACAGAAATGTATCAAGAAATCAGCTTCCAGATATGAAAGAAGATGCTTTAAATTCCAGTGAATCCCCTCTATAAAAGTTACCTAGTGCCCCTTGTTAATTGTGTTCATATGATACAAGTGTTTGCAAATTTGTATCTATAATGAATGCTCTGTTTGAATTTAATGAAAATCGTAAAAAAGGGTTTGGGTTGTTTATTTCAAATTTACTTGAAAGGCCACTTAGTTTTAACATGTTATTCCCTGCATATAAACAATTTAAAATTTATTGCATAAAATTTGTTCTAGATGCTCTTAGGACATATCGGAGATAGATTTGGAGCTAGGTATACCCTGGGAATATCATTATTATGTGCAGGTTTTTCAATGGTAAGTATTGAAATGTCGTTTTTTGAAAGACCAATTTTGATACAATTTTTAACATGGATGAAACAAAAGTGAAATACACCCTGCTTTTTTATTATGTACAGGTATCTGATAACCATTGATAATGCATAGCAATTTTTAACTGTTTTACTATATTCACCCTAACATAGATATTCATTATACTTTTAGATTACTTTTGGAACCTGGAGTTCATTTCCTGTGTTTAGTTTGCTGTTATTTATTAATGGAGCAGCCCAGGTAAGAATGAGCCTTTTCTAAATAGTTTCTAAGTAAGCAATTCACAATGAAGAATATAGTCCTAGGATGCCATTTACCAAGCTATACATGGGCCAACCTTGGATTTGTTTATAAGGGGAGATGATGTACATTACAGATTGTTTAAATATTTCAGTCACAATGCTGGCCAAATTGTACCAAAATTTTATTGTCATGGTTCTCTGATAGTATAAGAAATTCGGTATTTGGAATGTATGGTACTTGTGCATTTTCTGGTGGTATCATAGGAACAGTATCAGCTGTAAGTATTAATCTCATATAACCAATGAAAAGGAGTGTAAATACATTTTTGAATGTTAAACAAAAATTTAATCTAAAGAAAGGAACTTTTTTTTAGATTACCAACAGTTAATATCATCAGTTAAAAAAACATATCCCAATATTCACAACAATGTTCGGCATATTACTGGTCCACTACAATCAATCAACCGACAATTTTAATTCAAGTCTACAGGAAGCCGCCATATTTATAATCTGCTTCTATGTAATGATAAAATAGAACGTAAAAATGAAAAGTCTTGGGCTATAATTTTAATTGGGAAAAACATTATATAGCAGCTAAAATAGTCACTAATAATACCCAAATTATAACTTTTCAATTTAAAATTCTTCACAGAATACTGAATATAAAATCTTATCTCCTTAATTTAGGCTATGTCGAAAATAACTATTGTTCCTTTTGCTTAGAAGAGGAAGAAACATATGATCATTTATTTTTTCATTGTAAATATGTAAGAGTCTTGTCGGATTTTTTATCAGACTTATTAAAATAAATTTATAAAAATATCAACTTTACTGTGCAAAAATATAACTTTTAGCGATTTTAGTTCTGATTTAGTTTTAATTATCTCTCTATATACAAAATATTTTATCAATAAATGTAGAATGAACTCATACAAACCAACAACTAACGCCATGACCTCATATTTAAAAGGGCAAATAGCAACAGAAAAACACATGGCAACTTCAAATGACGAGTTAAAAATTTTTTTGGAAAAATGGAAAGACTTTGAATGTGTTATATTTTCAATCTCTGAATGACGGATACAACAAAGCAATAAACAACAAAACCCTCCCCTCAAAATACAAATGCTAATATGACTACTATAAAAACACCTAACTTGACACTTAGAATCTCCTTAAGCTTTCAACTTTTTCGCCAAGGAGATTCTATCTGTGAGTTATAGAGGACCTAGATGATTCTGTGCCATATATGACCCCTTGAAACTTGAAACATTTGGCATAATCAACAAACATCATTTAAACAGTTAAAGGTTTCATGCCATTATGGTACAGGGCGAACAATATATTTGAATTTATAATAAATGTATTCATGAACTAGGTCACATTCTGATTTTGTTTTTCATTTTGATAATAAAGGAAATTACTTTAAATATTATGTATAATAGAGGTAAATGTTTTTTTTGATGCAATTAAGACCTACCATGATTTGTCACCATTATCACACATATATATATCTATATATTCATGTTCATTGTTATATTGACATGTGGTTGTTGTATACTGTTGTTTGTATAATGATCTCCTCAAATGGATCTACATATCTGATCCTGATAAATAGCAGGCTATTAGTAAGAAAATGATATGTTTTTATATTATTATGTAATTTAGACACACGTTTAAGAACCTTTCAAACCATAGTTTGAAACAATTGGTATGCTTAAGTATATTGGCAGAGCTTGATATGAATCATTGAAGAAGTACAGGTATTTTATATTCTCTGATACCCTAGGGCTGTTCAGGGTTATTTATATAGTTTGATTGCCAGGAATATACTACTCTTTTTAGTTCAATTGTTTAATGTGTTCTTGTATTTTTTTTAGGTTTATTTTCAATCTACTTATGGTTGGAGATTTGTATTTATAGCCCCATCTATAATCGCAGTAAGTTAAACTTAAACTTATACAGATTTTATTTAATGAAAAGGGACGTGTTTATATTTGAGGTACCCTAGCCTATCTATTCTATTTTCAGATAGTTCTTGGTTTATTAGTTTTATTGTTTTATAAAGAGGCTTCAGAAGCACACATATCAATTCCTGGAAATGGTAGGTCATGTGCATGTTGTAACTAAAAATGATAATAACTTGGTCAAGAGTTTTAAACTAAAGAAATGGAAAAAACCACTGACAATTCAAACATGACCAGTATTTCTTTTCTGTTAGATTCTGCATAGAATTTCCATTTGCAGTTTGACTTTTTGTCAAAGCACAGAATGCAATGAAAAACAAAAAGTTGACAAACAGAAGATGGAGCCCTGCTGCATTTTCTTTTAAATATAAGACAGTTTGAACTGTCAGCTAATATAAACTAGTCTATTTTATCACTAAGTTTTTTGTTGTTCTTAGAATCATCTCGAAAGAGTATGCAAGGTAGTGGTGAAATTGATAAAACTGAGATGCCATCTATAATAGGCATGTGGAGAATGCCGTAAGTTGATTAGAATTTTTTGATAGTTTTGAGCTTTTCATATATCATCTACTATGAAATGAGAGTATTCATATAACTTGAATGATGTTAAATTACTCGAATACAAATACCAACATTATGGGTTATGTGGACAATTATAGCTGATTACTGCCTCATGGCATTGATTGTTTTGGAATTCTAGATCTATGAAAACCATAAAGAAATGCATTGTGTCCAAACCAGACCTCCATTCGTCATACTTTCTCAGGGCTGTGGTAAAACAAGTGAGATAAATTGCGTAGTCATAGCTAAATATTGTCCAATCAAAATTGGCCCTGAAATCTTTCTAGGAATTCTCAGCAAATCAAATCATATCACTCATATTAAGGGTTTGTTTGCGAATGTTAACAAAACGAAAGCGTGATTAAATGTCTTGATTGATAGGAACAATATAGAATGAGTGAGATTTTTGGTAATCAATTGAATCATATAGAAAATCAAAACTATACTTTGAAATATTGATTAGCTGATATTCAGGATATGATGAGAGGAATGTTGAATGTTTTTTATAGTATGGTAGCAGAAGTAGCTATTGCAGTATTTTGTGTAAAAGTTGTCAGATATTGTATGTATATGTGGTTACCACTTTATTTATTACGACAGGTAAATTATTATAATATCAGGTGTTATATCAGTGAATAGTTTAATTTCGTCAAGTAACTACACGTTGTCTCTTCAACACTTCCAAAATTATTTCATATTTCTAATGTGTTTCTGATAAACCTGGTATTAGAACCGAGGTTATTAATATTCATATTATCATTTAGTCAGTTTAAATAAATTGTTTTGTTTGATCATTCCATTATATTGGGATAATGTGAACCACAGTGACATGGTCCCATCTATTTAATCATATTGGTATAAATGACAGTGGTAACTAATGTAACTAAAATCTTCTCGAATTCACTAAAATCCTTACACACTTTTATCTAAATAACTTTGACATCCAGTATATTAAATATTTGGAATTTATTTTGCAAACATCATTTTTATACGCTCACATCTCTCTATGTGGACGTATATTGTCGGCACCCCTAAAAACTAGAGTTTTTGATGGAATCAGATGAAATTCGGTATGTGTATACATATTCATGAAAGGAAGATCAAGTTCGAATTGGAGCTATTTTCGACTGTTAGAAGCAGGGTTATTGCCCTTGCCCCAAAATCTTGAATATGCTATTACTCTCTTAGTTTTCAACCGATTTTGATGAAACTTAAAATGGATGTTATTGGTCCTGAATCGAAAGGTTTGAGAAAGTTTAGTTTACTTCTGATTAAATTTAAGGCTTTATCAAGATTTAGGCCTCTTACGTCAGTTTTAAGGAGTTATCGCCCTTTAACCTCTATACAGTAAGTGCTTCTATCAACATCATTTGCTTGTAAACACTCTGTCCGTCCGTTGATCCGTCAACATTTGCTTGTAAACGCTCTAAAAACTAGATTTTTTGATGGAATCAAATGAAATTCGGTATGTGTATACATATTCATAAAACGAAGATAAGTTTGAATTTGAGCTATTTTCGACCGTTAGAAGCAGAGTTATTGCCCTTGCCCCAAAATCTTGAATATGCTTTTGCTCTCTTAGTTTTTAACCGATTTTGATGAAACTTAAAATGGATGTTTCGTTTTTACCATCCGCATGGCGTGAAGGGCGTATATGGCTGTGGTCCACTATTTTTTTTAAGTTTGTTATGCTTTTTGGAAGCTGTTACAAAACTACTGTATGGATTTGAGTAAAATAAATGCTTAACTGTAGAGAAAAATATCTCCTACATATTCTAAAGGTTTTAACAAATAATATCGAGCCATTATAAAGCCATACACTTAAACGTGGTCAAACTAACAATTAGTACTCTCTTTTTAATTAACCCCTGTAAAACAAATTCAGTTTGATCAAGAAGATACATAGATATAAATAGCATACTTTAGAAATATAAGATCAGAACACTAATACATGAAATTAGAAACTTGCGATTTTGAAAATTAAAGGCTGCAGGGCATTTACAGCTAACTGACAGGCCATTGTGTGTTTTGATTTTTCTTTCAGTTGAACTATACTAAAACCCAGGCTGGTATATTTTCTACAGTATTTGATGTAGGAGGTGTAGCAGGGAGTGCTGCAATAGGTTTCTTTATAGATAGGTATGGTTTGAATTCATATACATAATTTCTATACATGCACCAATATGAGGAGATGTACCTTGTCAGTCCATTTACAAATTACTGTTAAATATACAATATCCAACAGTGCTGAATGAAATGAGCGTTCACGTACCCTATTAACAATTAACATCAAATAAATTTTAGCTTTTGGTTCATCAAATGATAACACCAACGAATGAATTTCTTTGTCAATATTGCTATATTCAATAATATCTCTTCCAGATAGTATACTTTGTAGTTTTGTTATGATTACATATTTGGTTTATTTACAGATTTTTTCCTGGTCGTTCAATAATGGGCAATGCATTATCAATATTTTTTTCAACAATATTTTTGATACTATTTAATTTAACATGTACATGGGGTATAGCCCTCAATTGTATCTTCATGTTTTTTACTGGTGCCTTTTGCTCTGGTCCTGATGTGTTACTGGGTAAGTTTAAATTGTACCTTTCCATGAATAATTGTTGTTTATTAAAATTTTAGATGCATAAAGATTTGTATCAGGGAGTTAAGTCACGCAAAATGACCAGATTTGCAATTTGATCAGATTTAAAAAGTTGTTTTCTCATTGAATGTTTATATGATTGTATATTTCAGGAGGTTCTATAGCAGCAGAAATTGGTGAATTAACAAATAAAAAAGCTGCTGTTGCTACTGTTGGTCTTATCAATGGCAAGAGAGATTTTCTATATAGCCCAAATTAAGCCATTAAATACTGTTCAACAATATTTGCAAATATATGGCTATTGAGATCATAAAACATGATATAAATGTTGTGTTGTATTTATATAGCAATATATCAAAATATGCATAGAATAATAAGAATTTTATGAGATCTGTGATAAAAGTATAACAACAGGAATAAAAGAGCCGATTTGGTATCAGGCTATTGTCTTGTTTTACAATTATAACATAACATTCGTTCTATATGGATAATACTTAATTTTATCATATTTTTTTAGGGATGCATATTTATGAATTTAATGGGTAGGGCAATCTTCACAGTAGATGCGCACAATTTGAAATGTGTTCTGAACAAAAATGATCATGACAATAGAATACATCAATAAGGTTAAATATTCTTTTTTTTTTTTATTATACAGGTTTCGGCAGTGTAGGTACTTTTATAGAGGGACCTGTAATAGGTTTTGTGGCAACACATTTTGGCTGGTCTGGAATGTTCTATTTTATGATTCTGTTGTGTTTTTGTGGTGCAGTAGTGACATACAGAGCTGGCAGAATACATGCTATTATGTTAGCTAAAACCCCAAATATTGTTCCCCAAGTGTGAAGACCTTGCATTTAGTGTGTTCTATTCATGATTTATCTATTATTATATTAAGTGTAGCATTATTTTGTTATGGTTCCTTAAAAAATTAAACTGGGTGCCAGCTTTTAAAATTCCAAAATTGTTAAAAAAATCATGCCTGAAAACTACAAAATATTCCAATTTCATAAAATTAAAAACCTTATAACCATGCTCAGACAATAAGAGTAAGAACTTTTACTTATTTTTTTTCCCAACACACACTGACTATTTATATCTGATCTTTAAATGAATCTGTTAGTATTTGTTCTTTCAAAGGTCTAACCTTTTGATAATTCTGTTAGTTGTTGTGTTCCTTCAAAAGTCTCCCCTGTAAATAAATCTGTTAGTTATTGTGTTTTTCAAACGTCTCACCTTTAAATGAATCGGTTAGTAATTGGTGTTCATTCAAAAGTCTTACAAGGGATTATAAAGAAGTTTTCTAAATATTTTTTGTGTTTTGGGGACATTGATAGCGTCAATTGCACTATTTCAATTTTCAACCGAATGCAATTCCACTAACAGTAAGCTTGACTTCACTAATCACGAAGTGCCTTATGTTTTATTTTCCGATTAGTGACATCATCAAAAACTTAATTTTACTGCAATTACAGGAACCACAGACATCAGATTGAAAACTGGCATGGTGCACATTCAGATATTTCATTGTAAACTTTTAAAACAACATTGCTTTTGAATTTATGCCGTTTTATTTTGACATGGTATAAAACAAGTATTTGCTCTAATTAATGATAATGGTGCTGTTGCTAGTCATGAGTGATGTCTGAGGTAGGGTTTAATTTAGATTGAAAAATTTGAATAGCAATTTATACACGAAATTTTTGGCTAATAAAATTCATTTTGGATTCCATTTCTTAAAAATTTAGTAGCAATTAAAACTGTTGCGGTAGTAAACTTCAAAGATACACTTCGATTTGATTCGCAGATTGTTGTAATGAATTTTAATCTTGGCTTATGTAAGGAAATATTGGAGCCAAAAGGGGTCATTTTGAATCGCAAACTGAGATGCGATAACACATAAATTGAACACTAAAGAGATGACTAGGATGTTCATGTATATTTATTGTGTAAACACTTGGGTATTTGATGTTGTTTGTTCTGTATCTTGAAATTTCAGGTTGTAAAATTAAGATTTGTAAGTTTTTTTTACTTGTATACATTCTTGTATAGTCATTGCATTCCTTTTTTTGAATGAAGTTCACATTTATATTCTAATGTCATAGGATGGGAATAAAGACAAGAATGATAAACATTAACATGCATTTAATATGCATTATTATCACACAAAGGTACTGTTCTCAGATTCATAACACGAGTTCATAAAAACGATATGAACTCGTACACAGGTTAATAAAGTATGCAAATTATGTCGTGTATCCATGGCCTTGTAAACATACATGCCATCCTTTGAAGTTGACAATTCAATAAAGATTGAAGGTAAAGGGCATGAAATTGCTTCAAGTAACATAACTTTACTACAATTTAGTTATCACATGAAAGATTCTTTTTTGTGACGCACAAGGGCATTTTGTAGAAAGGTATAAAAAGAGCTGACCTCACGTGAAGGCTTTTTATACGCCCACATAGAAATGTGGGCGTATATTGCTGTCGCCCCTGTCCGTCGGTCCGTTCACATTTCTTGTAGGCGCGATAGAGGCTACAGTTTTTATCCAATCTGAATGAAACTTGGTATGCATGTATATATTGATGAGATCTCGGTCAAGTTTGAAATTGGTAATTATCGGATGACGGGTTTCAGAGTTATTGCCCTTGACTTAGTAAAAACGCGTCAAATTTGGCTTGTAGGCGCACTAGAGACTACAGTTTTTATCTGATCCTGATGAAACTTTGTATGCATGTATATATTGATAAGATCTGAGTCAAGTTTGAAATTCGTAATTATCGGATGTATGGTTTCTGAGTTATTGTCCTTGACTTAGAAAAAAAGCGCTAAATTCGCCTCGTATGCACGTTAAAGGCTAAGATTTTTATTTGATCTTGATGAAACTTAGTATGCGGATGATTGGTTTCAGAGTTATTGCCCTTAGTAAAAACTTCAAATTTTGATTTTAGTCATGATAAAGGGTGCAGTTTTTATCTGATCTCAACGAAACTTGGTATGCATGTATATATTGATGAGACCTCAAGTTCAAAAATGGTAATAATTGGATGAATGGTTTTGGAGTTATGGCCCTTGAATGAATTCAGTGCGTCTAATTTGGCTTGGAGGCCTGATAGAGACTACATTTTTTTATGAAGTTGGTATAAGACTTGAGTAAAGCTTGAAATTAGTAACAATCGGATGATGGTTTCACAAGTCATATTAAACCACTACAGACTTAGTTACTTTGTTATCATTTCTGACAGCTGGTGGTGGGCGTATGTTACCTTGCCTGGCAAGCTATCTTTAGTGATGTGATAAATACAATCTTTCATTTATGCTGCTTGTATCCTAAGAAATTTATAAAATTCGTTGCCGGATTAAATATTTACCTTACCAATACTCGGGTAATATTAAATCTGGCAACTCATTTCATATGATATGCACTATTTAAGATCTGCTATGTATACATTAATATGTAATTGATATAAAAACTAGAGTGTTTGAATTTCTAAATTTCCTGAAAATCATGTTTTTTGTAAATAGATGTAACTCATTATAGAACAATAGTCATGGCTCATCGTAATACGCCCACCATTGGAATGGCAGCCAAGTCAGCTTGGCAATAAATGAAATATTCTAAGAGTAACATTTTCATACTGCTCAAGCTTTATTCAAAGACTTTTATTTAATTTTCAACTAGTTTCGGGTGATTCAACCAAGTTTCTTTAAAATCTATTGAGAATTGTGCCTTGAATGTGATTTCAAGAACAAGGGCAATAACTCATATTAAATATTTTATACGCCCACATGAATATTGTCGTTGCCCCTGTCCTTCGGGCCGTCCGTCAACATTTCTTGTGAGCACTATAGAGACTACAGTTTGTATCTGATTTTGATAAAACTTGGTGTGATGCTTTAGATTGATAAGATCTCGGTCAAGTTCGAATTTGACATATTTTCGATAAACGGTTTTTGAGATATTGCCCTTGACTTAGAACGCCTTGAAATTTGTTAAAAATAGTTCGTGAGCAGGGTTGAAGCTACAGTTTTCATCCGATTCTGATGAAACTTGGCATAATCATTGGAATTGATAAGATCTCGGACAAATTCTAACTTGACGCATTTTCGATGAATGGTTTTTGAGTTATTGCCCTTGAATTTGTTAAAACGCGTTTTTGTTAAAGAAAATAGTTCCTGAGAACAATAGAAGCCACAGTTTTCAACCGATTCTGATGAAACTTCGTGTGATCATTGAAATTGATAAGATCTCGGACAAGTTTTAACTAGACGCATTATCACTGAACGGTTTTTGAGTTACTGCCCTTGACTTTGTAAAAACGCGTCAAAATGTGTTTGTGAGCACTATAGAAGCTACAGTTTTCAACCAAATTTGATCAAACTTGTTATGATCATTGGAATTGATAAGATCTCGGACAAGTTCTAACTTAAGGCATTTTTATACGCCCACATGAATATGTGGTCGTATATTGTCGTCGCCCCTGTCCGTCGGTCCGTCCGTCCGTCGGTCCGTCCACATTTCTTGTGAGCACTATAGAGACTACAGTTTTTATTTGATTTTGATAAAACTTGGTGTGATGCTTTAGATTGATAAGATCTTGGACAAGTTCTAACTTAACGCATTTCTGATGAACGCTTTTTGAGTTATTGCCCTTGACTTTGTTAAAACGTGTTTAAATTTGTTAAAAATAGTTTGTGAGCAGGATTGACGCTACAGTTTTCAACCGATTCTGATGAAACTTGTTGTGATCATTGGAATTGATAAGATCTCGGACAAGTTCTAATTTGACGCATTTTCAATGAACGGTTTTTGAGTTATTGCCCTTGACTTTGTTAAAACGCGTCAAAATTTGTTAAAAATAGTTCGTGAGCAGGATTGACCCTACAGTTTTCAACCGATTCTGATGAAACTTGGTGTGATCATTGGAATTGATAAGATCTCGGACAAGTTCAAATTTGACGCATTTTCGATGAACGGTTTTTGAGTTATTGTCCTTGTCTTTGTAAAAACGCGTCAATATTTGTTAAAAATAGTTCGTGAGCAGGATTAAAGCTACAGTTTTCAACCGATTCTGATGGTTTTTGAGTTATTGCCCTTGACTTTGTTAAAATGCGTCGAAATTTGTTAAAAATAGTTTGTGAGCAGGATTGACGCTTCAGTTTTCAACCGATTCTGATGAAACTTGTTGTGATCATTGGAATTGATAAGATCTTGGACAAGTTCTAACTTGATGCATTTTTGATGAACGGTTTTCGAGTTATTGCCCTTGACTTTGTAAAAACGCGTCAAAAGTTGTTTTTTGCCCTTGATTAGAGCTGTGTGATTTAATTGTTTGTTGTATTTGGGTTATTGATATTGATTTTAAAAAAATTTGTGGAATTATTCAGCATAAATAATTTCTTCAATATGAAAAAATTCGTACTTTAGTCACTAAAGACTGTTTTATTACTTCTGACAGCTGCCAGTGGGCGTATGTTACCTTGCAACGCAAGCTATCTCCAATGAACGCTTTCGGAGTTATTGCCCTTGACTTTGCAAAACGCTTCAAAATTTGTTTGTGAGCACAATAGAAGCAACAGTTTCCAACCGATTTTGATGAAAATTGGTGTGATCAATGGAATTGATAAGATCTCGGACAAGTTCTAACTTGACGCATTTTCGATTAACGGTTTTTGTGTTATTGCCCTTGACTTATAAAAAACGTGTCAAAATTTGTTTGTGAGCACAATAGACGGTACAGTTTTCAACCGATTCTGATGAAACTTGTTGTGATCATTGGAATTGATAACATCTTGGACAAGTTCTAACTTGATGCATTTTTGATGAACGGTTTTCGAGTTATTGCCCTTGACTTTGTAAAAACGCGTCAAAAGTTGTTTTTTGCCCTTGATTAGAGCTGTGTGATTTAATTGTTTGTTGTATTTGGGTTATTGATATTGATTTTAAAAAAATTTGTGGAATTATTCAGCATAAATAATTTCTTCAATATGAAAAAATTCGTACTTTAGTCACTAAAGACTGTTTTATTACTTCTGACAGCTGCCAGTGGGCGTATGTTACCTTGCAACGCAAGCTATCTCCAATGAACGCTTTCGGAGTTATTGCCCTTGACTTTGCAAAACGCTTCAAAATTTGTTTGTGAGCACAATAGAAGCAATAGTTTCCAACCGATTTTGATGAAAATTGGTGTGATCAATGGAATTGATAAGATCTCGGACAGGTTCTAACTTGACGCATTTTCGATTAACGGTTTTTGTGTTATTGCCCTTGACTTATAAAAAACGTGTCAAAATTTGTTTGTGAGCACAATAGACGGTACAGTTTTCAACCAATTTTGATGAAACTTGGTGTGATTATTGGAATTGATAAGATCTCGGACAAGTTCTAACTTGAGATATTTTTGATTTTCATTAGGGGTCATCCTTGGGTGATTACGAATATTCACTTTAAGTTTCGTCAAAATCCACCAAAAAACCAGCTCTCTATATCGTGTCCACAGACCGACAGACCGACAGACAGGGGCGACGGCTATATACGTCCACATTAATGTGTGGGCATATAAAAGGTAAAATGATCTTTTATAACATTTTATTTAGTCTGTACATAAATGTATTATTTGCTGCCTAGAAAGTTAAACAGTAATTTGTACATAATTACCTAAAGGTATGTAAGTACATGTATGTATATGCAGTGCCATGACAGTCAGTAAGAATTAAACCTCAAATAATTCACATAAAAACTGATCCTTGTCTGTTAATCTATCTTCACTTACTTCCGCTCTTGTTTTTATGTATTTTATGTTAATTGGGTGAAAAGCGTCACAATTGCGTTAAGCGCATCAATAGGCTGATGACTATTTGAGGTCAAATTGTATTAGTACTTTGAGAGCACTAGGCATATCCAACCACGGTGAACCCAATCCATCGTGCATATTATTTTCAAACATACTTCAATCCATAACGATAAAAATAACGAGGCGTCTGGTGAGGAAGTAAAAGTTTTAGGCTCGTAGCTCTCTAGCTTTATATTTCTGTATCCGTGGCCGTCGAATATTTTAGACATTTTTCTGTAATCATCTTGGTTAGGACCACACCGTTTATAATATGCTATTTTACCTCGACAAAAGTTATGAAAATATAACATTCCCTGCAGCTTATGCCAAACATGTGACGTGTAATGTTTTCGAAGAAGTCGATCTGCAAAATGATTACAGATCTGAGTGTCTACCAATTTCTTTAAAGGCCTAGAACTCCAATTGGCTCAAGTAGGTGATTAACATTATTTGGTAGATAATATTTGCTGAATGAAGCCTCTTGACCCCTACAATCGCTCAAGCTGCAGTAAGCTGCAAGGTTACGTTGTTTAGTTGTGCATCATCAACTATCGGGTCGTTCAACTTTTATTGGATTTCTCATATACATAACAAAGAGGTAGAAATAATGATAGTTTATCGTACAAGAAATAACAACAATTTATTATTTACAAATCACAACCATGTATAGAGGACTTTAATTTAGTTGACACCCAAATTAGAATCATATTATGCCCCTGTTCTCTTCGAGAACGTGGGTTTCCTATTGACATGCAATGTAATTTGGAATTTTTAAAGAAATTGTTTCAACTAACAACATTTTAATCTTTTTTTAAACGCACACATATCTTTATAAGTTCATTTCTCTTGGTAAACCAGTGTTTTTACATAGTTTCAATGTAAATTGTACTCTTCCTGCACCACAGTTTTAGGGCTGTTAATAACATTTACATCCCCTCAATGTACGGGTTTAACACACAAGCATCTTGGTATTGAAACATTTCAGTCTACCGCATGTTTTTCAAACTTGGACATCTGCTCCTCAGATCTACGTGCACCATCCCAATCTCCAACACTCTCCTGACAGTACCTTAAATAATCCCAAAATTGGCTCATGGTTGGTTGTAATTCACATCCCTGGAAAAAATGAAATATTCTTTTCAATTCTTTAACAAGGAATATGTGTCAAAAAGATGAGACGCAGTATGATTGTCATCAAGCTTTTGTATTTCCATTGTCGAATCAAGTGTCAAATATTAAATTATACCAAGATAGACGCTTCCGTTACCTTTTGAAAAATAGCAATGGCCTCTCTAAATCGATTTTCTTTTATCAAAAATGTCCCATATTCTGCATAAATATCCCACATATTTGGATTCAAATTAATAACATGGCGAAAAACTTCCTCAGCTGTTCTTTTTTCATTAAGCTATTAAAATTAAAACAAAGAAGATATAAAAAAAAATGTTGTCTTTTGCCATTTGCATGTTGCACGACTAACCGAACGGTTTACCTCCGATTGGCAAGATATTTTAAATACAGAGGAATCTCTTCAAAACATATTTTATTTGATCCATTTTTATACGCCCACATGGAAATATGGACGTATAATTTGGTGTGATCATTTATATTGATGACATCTTGGTCAAGTTCGAATTTGACGATCTTTCGATGAACTGTTTTTGAGTTATTGCCCTTGAATTGGGAAAAACGCATCACAATTTGTTTGTGAACACAATAGAGACTAAAGTTTTTAACTGATTTTTATACGCCCACATGAAAACGTTATTTAAAATCAGAAAGATTGAAAAATAATTTTTATGAGTTATTGTCCTTGTTCTAGCAGGTTCGATTATTGACAGATTTTGACGAAACTCGGTGTGAGTGTTTGTTGTCACCTAGGGATGAACCCTATTAAAAATCAGAAAAATCGAAAAATATTTACTATGAGTTATTGCCCTTGTTCTGGAAAACGTGTTCAATTATTTAGCTCGTAAACATTCTAGAAGGCGCATTTCTTGACCGATTTTGATGAAAATTAGTTCGTGAAAGTTCGTAATCACTCAAGGATGAACCCTATTGAAAATCAGAAGAATCTAAAAATATTAAAAATGAGTTATTGCTCTTGTTCTTCAAAACTCGTTAAATTTTTACCTCATAAACACTCTAGAAGGCACAATTCTTGACGGACTTTGACGAAACTTGGTGAAATTGTTAATTATCACCCATGGATAAACCTTGTCGAAAATCAAAAAAATCGAATAATGTTTCATAGGAGTGTTTGACCTCGTTCTTGAAAATGCTTTCAAATTTAGCTCTTTAAACACCAAAAGGCATGATCCTTGCCGGATTTTGACAAAACTTGGTTTTATTATACATACGCGCTGAAGGTTGAATATTTGCCTTCTAGAGTTTCACAAGCTAAAAATTGAACACGTTTTCAAGAACAAGGGCAATAACTCATACTCAATATTATTCAGAATCGACCTAAAGAGTTCAAAAGAAGTGTATGACTGAAGGTTGAATATTTCATACTGGTAATTGTTACTGTACTGCTAAATATTTTTATTCAAAAAATTAAAGCTGCCAGTTGGCGATCTTTGAATATTTACTTTGCAAATGGGCAAACGGGGATTTCGTTTTTAGAGCAATGGGGAACTCATGGAGTTTCACAAAAAAAATTGTGAAAACTAGTAAAATTAATTTCCCGATCTAGTTTACACACACCAACCGGCAGATTTGTTTAAATAATAATACTTGCCAGAAGGGTAACTTTCACCATTGTCAAAGGCAAAATCCGTTTATCGAAACAACGCCCAACGTCAAAAGGGTTACTAACCATAATAAAAAAAAAATTACTTTCTAGTTTATCACCAACAAGGGTTAGAGGATGGGGTAAGCTAAAGTTATCTCTTTAATCTATTTACCTGAGATTTAATTCTTGCCATATTTAAGAAAGCTACCAGAAAGAAAGAATCCAACTCTATGGCTTTCTTGTAATAATATTCCGATGATTTCAAATCATTCAATTCTTCATAGACCTGACCAAGTTTTAAATATACCTCTCCATTTTCTGAAAAGAACATTATAATTTAATTCCACAAACGTTTATACAAAATAAACAGTATTAGCTACTTTTGAGTACAAGACTACCCCATCAAATAAGATTGTATTGACATTATCATTTTGTGTAGCATGTAACAGCATTCCATTTTTTACCATTTTCATTTTCATGTCATTTGATTTCTCAAATATAATTCACTATAAACTATTTTTTTTTAATCTAATTATAAACAAAATGGCCAAATAAATTCCAATCAATGCGGATATCCGTTATATATTATATATTTAAGTAAATTTTTAACAACATCTTTCTTAATAAATTTAACGTATTCGATCAACAATCAAGGTGAATTCAAACAATATGATTAATATTGTTTAATGTTAATGAAAACTATAAAAATAATACAGGCCCACAATTGTTAAAGATTCATATCTCCATATGGTTTAAATGTTTCTTTAATATAAAATACTTTCATTTCAACTCTGCTTTTAATAAACTAAAAAAAGAATGAATATAAACAGGAAGTTGTGAGTTTTTTATGATCTTTCAATTCATAAATCGCGTACATTATAATATTTCACATGTGTGTTATTATATTATACTGGTCTAAACAAATTTAAATTAAATTACAATTTTCCTAGGCTGGTTTATATACATCGAGTCTTATGTTTTTGTGTTTACCTCGCGAAATTTTGCAGCTTCACAATGTACACACGTACATGTAGCTATAATTATCCTAGACTCTTTCTGTGGTCGAAGCTAAATAAATATGAAAATAGACTCTCACAATTGCTCATTATGTTAAGTTCTGGTTAAGACATGGCAATATATTAGGTGGTAACAATGACGGCAATTCTTTCAAAATTTATATTACCTGGTAACAGTGACTGCAATTCGTTCAAAATCGTTAGTCTTTCAAGGTGTTCACCATGTCTTTCAAATTCATTATCTAGAAAAAAAAGAAGAGTTAATTTGAATTTTGAATATTCAATCATTTTCATCATTATATCAAGAAAATAAAGACTAAAAGTAATAAACAAATCTAATTTCGAAAAATTAATTCTAAAATACTCACCTTTATAAAACAGAGTCTCCTCTAATGATGTGGCTTGTATTTTCTGTACTCCGACCGCTATGGTGTCTCCGAGGTTAATAGTGGAATGGTACATACTTTCTGGCTAAAACATAATCATTCAAGTTTGTTACAATTTATATTTTGAATTAGGTTCGAAATTCAAAAACTATACTCTCTTCATATTTGTGAAAACTAAAGTTGTCCAGGTGTAGTCGAAGGGAATATTGATTTGTTATGTTTAGCTATGTAATGAAATTGATCGATTCACTGTTACATGACTGTTTGTATATCAACATAAAACTGTGTTCTACAGACAAAAACTTACCAAATACATCATTTCTCCTTCGTTCTGAATGCATTCAATAGGTTTATCCTCTTCTGACAATGCAGGATAAATAGAGAAATACCAGTCTAATTGAGAATAGCCTGGATACATTCCTAAAATACACGATACAAGCAATGGATACTTAGAATGATCCCAGTTTTAAAGAGGATACAGTCTTAAAATACACGCTACATGTAACTGGTAATTAGAATGATCACAGTTTTATAGAGGAAGAAGATACATGGATACTTTCATAAAATACATGTGACAGATAATTGAAATGATCCCAGTTTTATAGAGAATACATTCCTAAAATACACGAGGAAAGCAACGGAAAATTAGAACGGTGCCAGTTTTGTACAGGAAAGGTTCCTAAAATACACGATAAAAGCAACGTAAAAGGAGAATGATGCCAGTTTTAGAGAGGATACATCCCTAAAATACACGATATGTGTAACGGATAATAAAAAAGATGCCAGTCTTCTAAAGAATACATGAATACTTTCCTAAAATACATGTGCCGGATAATTGGAATCATACAAGCAACTGAAAGTTAGAATGATGTAATTTTTTAAGAGAATGCCATATCACCATTACTCATAAATAAATACTCTAATATCAGACTAATAACAAGCTGGACATAAATATATTTTACCTCCTGGTGGCATCTTTGATTTCGGATACAAAAACCATCTTTTTTTACCAAACACTATGGCATTCCACCCTTCTGCATGTTTATGGAAACTAACACCACTCTTTGAAGTTCCAAGAAAAAACATACTGTCATCAATTCCTTGCTGAAAAATTAACACATCCGATGCACATGTACTGAATAACTTTCTCATTTCCACATTTATTTACCCAATGTGTTTATGTTGCTATAAGTAATGTTATTGGGTACTTACAGTCATATTTAAGAAGCTCGGGGGTTTAATGTACAGTTTAGAACCTTTGTAAAACATTCTGTCAAATACATATCTGAAATAGTAAGACAGTTATTTTTATACAAGAAAGAAGAAATTTCGTGTCCACATATTTGAAGATTGTGACACGATAACAAACAGTAACAACCCTATTTATCTCAAGAGGAGAACTATATCAGTTTATTTTTTTGTGCATTGTATTCTGAAATCATTGTAACAAAGTTTTCACATATGACTGAAAGCATCGATGTCCATAGCTACAGAGTTAGAGAACTGGATCTTGCACATCGTCAGTTCCCCGTAGTACAACAGGGAATCTAGATTTTGTTGATAATCTATAACATTCCAAATCGTTCATCTTGTTATATATTACTAAAATATAAATAAACTTTACTGACTTACAACTCTGGGTTGGAATGCGAGTCGTTGTGTGCCATAAGATTGTTGATGTAATATTCTAGGGAGGTTCCAATATCACCATTCCCACCATGTCGAACTATTTCCCTGGATTCACCAGAATAAAGTGTATGAGATCCATATTCTGTTATTAAGCTAGACGGAAGCCATTTTGAAACATTGGTCCAATCAGATGCACCATTTCTAAATCTGATTATCAATGGATGTTTCTGTCGATATTTCAAATTGAATTCCGATTCTGTAATCTCATCCACGTAAATTCTATCAATTGAGCAAATGTCTGAAGTATATTTGTTTAAAGTTTCAGTATCTGGTTCCCTCCAATGCCGTTCGAAAAGATTGTTATGGTAATTATTTTCTTTAAGATAGGTAATTCCTACATCATTAAAAATGACTAAAGGTCCAATCACTGCTAATATAACAAGAACCAAGGCTTTAAGTTTATTAACACGTGACAATGTAAACGGTGGTGTCAGTATGTCGGCTTTACCTTTCACACACTTAGATGATGTATAGATCTCACTGTGGCTATTATTGGTGTTCTTGACACACGTTGTCATTCCAACTGGACTGAAATGAAAATATTACTTATATTTATGAAAAGAAAGACGAGAATGAATGAAAAACATATGAAATAATTGCCCAATCTAAGTTGATCATAACATGATTGAAATTTCATTAATTTAGTTAAGCTTGTAACTAACGTGATATAAGTCACTATGAAATTCTTTTTGCAAGATTGTTATTTAAAGTAAATGTAAGTGCCACATTGCTGATCTTAACAGTGGTTACATTAAATTGTAAAAATGGAAACATTGTTATTATAATTGCATAAGGGAAACATATATTTAATATACATACACGTTTGTTAGCATATGAATTTCAAATACAAACAACATGACTACCCATTACTATCGAAAAAAATATTATCGTATAATCATGTGTGTTCAATGTATAGTTTGCATAATTTCAATAGTTCACCCTACTGTTTACCTTCTAGAATGGGCACAACTTCATGTAGCAATAGAAATGGCTGCAGCTATGCAGCAGCGTTCAGAATCGTTCCACATCCTGACTTAGCATCATCAGACTCAAAACTGATGACTTTATAGATATATATATAGTGAGTCCTCGTGTATTAAAACGCATTAAAATGGAACCAAAATGAATATTCTGCGTATCTAGAAGAATCACCCGTGATTACAAGATTAGAGACAAACGATCGTTTGATCTTTTTCATAGATATACTGCAAAAAGCGTAGGTGTGAGATTTATTTGAAACCAAATATACCTAAACGTTTACTTACAGGTCTCGCATATCATAGTCCACACACAAAAATTGAAAGCTAGATAAAGTTGAAATTCATAGTAATTGCCTTTAATTAATGTCAATAGTCAACATCACTTACGTATAAAAGTGGAGGAGTGTTACTTTATTGAACATAATTTCTAACCAATTCTAACAATACATTGGAGGGGGCACTGAAAAGTTGTGAGTTTTTCGGAGAAAACGATATTACTATTATGATCAAGTAGACCAAGCTACATCTATATTCAAATGAATATGTTTCTATTGAGTAATCAGTGCCTCATCGGTTTACTTTAAGAGAGGGATATTAACATTTATGCTCACACATTATTCAAAACAGATCTATATCTTTATCTATTATCACCTTAAAAATGGAAACTTTTAAGTCAACCCTCATGTTTGACACTCTTACTTCTCTTATTAAACATTTAAAGTACACACAATGACAGATAAGTATTTACATTTAACCTGGTAAATATAGACTTTTTGAGGGGAAATGAGTGTATTTTGCAAGTCTAATTCTATAGAAGAAAACATGTCGAGATTAAACTAAAGACCACACAGACTAACAATATTTTCCTAGGTTAAAAAACGATATTATTGTCCTGAAAGCTGGTTTTACGAAACTTGAGAAATTCTAGACAATGCTTGTTACATTCCATACCGAGAAATTTTGTCTTGAATGCAATACATTTTTTATCGTTACACATGTTCTTTGATTTTCCAACTTCTTTTTTTAAGAATAATTTCATACGAATTTCTTCGTGGCTTGTTACATACAATTACACAAATTTGACAGAAAAATGAAGGTTTGAGAGATTCTCGTAAATCGAAGTAATGACCTTATCCCATTCCGTCCAGAACAAATACAAAAAATATGTAAATTCTTTCGTCAGGTACTACATTATTCAACAGGTTATTAATCTTTCGATTTTTCGATATCGATGAAAATATATATACGCGTAAATAATTTTATCTGCTCAGTAAAGCAATTTATTTACCATATAATTTGCAGTAGACGTTGCATTTTCTCATTGAGCTATGACGCAAATGTGGACATATTAAGGCAAAACTTTGATGTCAAATTTCGATAGCCAAACTCACCAGAGACAGCTTGTGTAATTATAACAATACGAACAAGTTTCTGTCAAAACAAGAACATACACCTAATATACAGAACGACAAAAGTATCTTTAATGTATGTTAATACACCAAATTCACGAGGTGACAAATGATTATCTGTCCACTAATGTTTTGAAGAAAATGATTGTAATTTGATCTTAGTGTTGTAATTACAACATGACATCGATCAGATGAGAAAGATTCTCCATTTTCGAAATTAATACAGCAGTAAATACCCCCAGATTATCGACCATTGTTAATATGAACCTGAAGTAGGTTTAATGTTATACAAATAGAGTTCAGTTCCCACACAGTCAATGTGACGTTGGACCGAAAAATTAACATCTTGTAAAAAATTCTTAATAATATGAGATACTATGGCAAGACAAAAACAAGCATTGAAGATACGATATGTGTTGTATGCTAATTTCTGACATTGTCCCTGCTGGGCAGGCATATTGGGTTTTACTGAAAACCATTAATCTGGTCAAAAATGATATATAGACAATCTTAAAAATAACCCAAATTAGATACTTACTTATTCTGAACGGTCGAACTGTTCTGAGTTTTAGATTCTATTGTCTGGTGTTTAGGACTTGTAGATTTGTAGAATCCATATTTTCTCTTCATTTTACATTCCATACACATAACATAACCCTTATGCAACGTCAAATCTTGGCCGTTTTTTAGCTTAACACGACAGTTGTTACATATTTTGGTTTCCTTACCTAAATGTCTGTGTCGAATAATTCTCGAGACAGGCATTGTTCTACACTATTATGAAATCAGTTTAACAGTTAATGGAAGAAAATTGATTTTACGTGTCGTCTACAATACGCTATGATAAGATCAAATATTGACCAATCTTTAAGCCTAATGTAAACACATCTGAAGTCAGTTTTAAGGAGGACACACAATCACTGTCCGTTTTTGTTTCATTTTGTGATTATCGTTGTTATTGTTATTTGAACAACAAAAGAAAAGAAAATGCAAATAAAAATTTTACAATAACGCTGAGGGACGTCTGGTCGTTCATTGTTTTATTTTAACTGTTCTTTTCCACTTTTAGTAGACACAATTATCAAATAATTCAGTCCTTTACTAACTATATTAATCTTGTCCATGTAGTAAAGTATTTTTTTTTTATCAAAAATAGCTTGCATATAAATACTTTTATAACACGCTAATACAGATTCATCGCAATTAACACAAGTCATTTAACCTGCTGCGACAATCACAAAGTTTATAGATTGAAGTGTTATATCCCGATATTACATACTTATCGAAATAAACTAAGACTTATTGTGAATTTTGGTAAAAATGTGATAAAATAGCTTATACATAGCTATAATTAGCTTTAACAATTATAACTAGCAATAAGTACAAAGGCTAAAAAATCCAATTACATTCTTACGATTGCATAAACACAAAACCATTGTGTAAAAATGTGTTGAGAGTTCACTTTCGCATTGTTTTGAGCACATGTACCGAAAATATTCCATGCTGTACATAAAATACATACTAGAATAAGGCAAAATTCCTCCCTCAATCAACAGTCGTTTTTTTAATCAATTATATTGTGATGTGACAAGTACACCACACCCAGTCTTCAGATAATGAGACTAGACTTAAGACAATATGACATGAAAATACTAACAGAGCGATACAGATTATTTCACATGACCTTGTTTTTATTAGTAATCATCATGAAATGCATCCATATATCAATAATCGTTTCCACTAGGCTTAATAGAAACTGTTGAAACTGAGGTAAGAATAGATTTTATATTTTTATATCAAATTAGATGTAAATCGTCATCAGAAAGAGAATCACTTAACTAACAAAAAAAAAATTTTTTTTGCTTTATTGGACAGTTGAAGACCTTATCTTATAAAAGAGTGGAAAAATATAAAGATACTTACGAAACAACGTTTAAAAACTTTTCAGTTAAATTGTCACTCCTCTTGAAGCCAAATTATGATTAAAAATACTTCAAACAAGTTTATTGGTTAAAGCTACATCAAAGAAACTTTAATCCTCTGTAATTAAAATCCTGGTTATAAAATAGGATGTACGACATTTTGAGACTACTTAATAGTATAACAGCAAAATTGACACATACTGCACTCCATATCAGGTTCATTTATATGTAAATCGTTTACCTTGGTATTCTTCGTAATTTCAGTTACATGTGACCTAATTAGATTTTATATTAGAATCAACTTACATATCCACTTCGCAACTAAATCGAGTCAGTTTTAACCCATCTTTGGATGTATATATTCAATGTCCTTTCAAATTCTTTAAAAAAAAGATTTTACATTCTATTATTGAAATCAACCTTCCATAACTTTTCAATAACATGTCAGGCGAAAAAATTTACCCCAAACTATAATCAAAATACAAAAATGGAATGGTACAACGATTTTTCATCAAAGCTTTCGGCTATTTTCTTAAACATAACGTAAACATAGGTTAAAGCTTTCAATAGCTTTTAGAAGACGTTAAAGGCATTGTTTAATTGATGTTTATATCTGATAAAGAAGAGTAAAAATACAAGGTTTAGTCGTGTGTGAATTCAAGTTCGTGAGTGAAAATAACAAGACACACCAAAATCAATAGTTATTAGACACACTGTACATGGTTTATATCAATTTATCAACATAACCATATTTTATAGTGACAGTTTAAAATTATATAACAAAATGCTATATTTATATTTTTTCATCAATCGTCAATTTGAACGCACCCCTCGCCCCCTTCAAACAAAACAAAACAAAACAAAACAAAAACAAAACAAAACAAAACAAAACAAAACAAAACAAAACAAAACAATATCCAACTGCATAGAGGCTACGTTACACATAAGCTGTATTGTGTAGGCTTGAAAATCAGACTTAACACATAGAACTGGAAGGTAACAGGTCTGAATTGTGGTCCAGTATAGGTAGGTTTGGGATACGGACAGTTTCTCATCGGACGTAGGTTTACAACAATACTTTGTATTGCATTTCTAACAAATTGTTTTCTTTTTTTTTTCACTTGTGTTAATTTGTATTTTGTTTCTTTTTTTTGCTGCGGTTGTAAGCACAAGAATGAATAAAATTGTGTCATTAAGCCCATCATAAATTGACACATAAATATACACAAAAATTCAATAGAAATACGAGTTGGATGTATCCTTATTCAAATATATAATGCTCTCGACATAATAATATTATACTCAATGCTCAATATGACACCGTTTCTTGAACTCGACAATCATTAAATATTGTAGCCTATTATATCTTTACAAAGTTTGAATAAAAATGCATCTAAAACGTGCACTAAGTTACCCTGTTGTTTCATTATACTTGTTAAAGATCATTATAGCAACATTCTTGTAGTTTTGTTTTTGATAACTTTTATATACATCAAGTAAAGCATATAATTCAATTTGAACTTAACAACAGCATTAAAAGAGTTACTAAGTGTACGTTGTCGGTAGCTTTTACTCATCCGGAAACATAAGTTAAGAGCATGAGAACATTACTAACTGATGCTACTGATAATTGCAACTAATACAAGATAATGATTACAAACTGATGATGAATATTTTGACATTGATTAAAACTATTACAAACTGATCATGAATATTCTAACATTGACTAAAGCTATTACAAACTGATGATGAATATCCTGACATTGACTAAAGCTATAACTGATGATGAATATTCTGATATCGACTGAATGTATTACAAACTGATGACGTTTTCTGAAATTGACTTGCATTACGAACTGTTGATGAGTATTCTGACATTAACTAAAGATTTTATAAACTGATAATGAATATTCTAAAACTGACTAAAGGTTTTAAAAACTGATGATGGATATTCTGACATTGGCTGAAAGTTTTACAAACTGTTTATGAATATTCTAAAACTGACTAAAAGTATTTAAAACTGATGACAAAATTCTGAAATTGACTTACGCTATTACAAACTGATGAATATTCTGGCATTGACTGAAGGTATAACAAACTGTTGATGAATAATCTGACATTGACTTAAGGTTATAAACTGATGATGAATATTATAACATTGAATGAAGGTATTACAAAATGGTGATGAATATTGCTAACTGAAGTCCAGTGAAACTATTCAAAACCTCCAACGGATAGTATTACCTGTCTATTGTGTAAATAAAAAGTCAACCTCTTGATGTATAGTTAATTTCATCTGTAGGTCAAAGGTTGATTGAAAATTACATCAAACCAGAGTTTTAACTGACACTGACACTGATGATCGATAGAAATAACAGTGCTTCACAATCATGTTCGTATTTATGAAATGGTGAAATCTGTCGAACTATTTCATTCACATGACAGGTATAAGTAACTGTTTATCCTAATATAATAATATAATACACCACTGAACTAGGGCAACATGCCTGAACGTTTATATAATATCTTCTTTGGGCTTGCCATATAATGTCAATATCGACGCTTTTACATCTTCTTTTTTCAATTATATCAAGAAAGTGTAGAGTGTAATGGACTAACGTATCCATCTGTAAAATTTCAAAATAATTCGGATTAACTGACCTGGCCTGCCTCAGATACTATCATTCACACAAGACAGCGTTCACTGACAAGCTAATATATGGCCAAATTCAGCGGAAATTCTTCGCACATCAGCAATATTGTTACTGCCCACTAATATGCATCTAAATAAGAACAATTCTTGTTATCTCATCATTCCACGACGATGGATATTTTCCAATTAATTCACATATGAAATTCACTGGATTTATTTCGATGAAAGATAATGTAAGTGTAGAAATAAAGGCATGAATTATTCTCTCCATTTGTTTGAGCATTTAATGTACAAATTGCACCAAAATATCTAAATATGTATCAAATAGAACGATGTCGAAAAAAGCCATAATTGGTTGAACACATTCTATTCACACATTACAAAACTTAATTACCCTTATTACAATGGCAAATGATAATAATCATAATAATGAGTTTATTAAATGTATTCATAGACATAAGTTACCTGTCGGTGATATAATTTAGTGATACCATGTCGGACCTAACAAAACCAATCCCTATGAACACTCTGCAATAAATTCAATGGAAGTTATATGTGAGGTTAAATATCACGACCATTCTCAAGAATTTCATGACCTTTGCAAAAGCAAAAAAAAAAAAGTGTTCTTGCGATACTTGCGTCATAGATACCATAGATATTAATTTCATACTTTATTCAGCCATATAATTATCTGCCGTTTCTAGAATTTTGGTCGTATCAATTGTTGGAAATCAATTGTTTGACATTTACCTTCTAAATCTCGATTGTGCATTGAGGTGGGGGTTGGAAATATTGACTATGGAAAGAAGCGACGAAGAACAGCATTAACAACAGACTTAAAATGTTCAAATCTTCAGGCATTAAGTTGACGTACAGAGAGGGGTCTCAGAATACACAATAAAAAGAATAGAAATGTTAAAAAATAAATTAGTAACATTATATTTTGTCATCTTTGAAATATTTACTATTAGAAGTATCTGAAACTTCAACACTTACCTGATCAAACACATTGCTAAAGAGTAATCATATACATGTATGCCACTAAATTATTCTCTCTCCTTCTGTTCCACTTGAACACAAACGAAAAATAAAAGTATAATGAAAACGGTTTAATCAAAGGCACGTGACTTTCGTCAATTCATTAAAGACTATGAATGAAACTATTTTAAGTATTTTACGGAGGTTGATCATTAAAGTAGCGACATTAACCTTCTGTGCTGTTGTATCATTAGGTCAGAAATAGACTTTTGTATGCAGCAATGTCAAAATGAAACTTTATTTCGAATCAGGCACTAAAATCTAGATTGTTTCCTAAACCTACCTATAATAGTGATTATCTCATAATAATCGCATTGTTCTTATGATATCTGATAATCTAAATACATATATATACATTTGTTGTATTGTATGATCTATAATATCTAATTGTTTCATATAATTCTGGTTATCTATTTATACTAAAATTCTTATGAAATTAACTCAAAGGTGTCGAAATTTCAATTATTTCCCACCTCTAATTATTTTATAGCATTCTGTTTAGCTTATCATATTAGCATAAATACATAATGTCCATATGTTACTCATAGGTAAAAGACAAGGTGACAAGGTTATATTATGGAAACGTCCAATTCATTTTATTTTGTCATTTCATTTCGAGTTCTAAATAAATAAAAAGAATGATGTAAAAATATTTTGTAAGAGAGGATATGGTAATAACACACATCCTATTTATAATTCATATAACAGTCTATTTCCTTTAGACAACAATATAATTTGTACTTATTACCACGCCAACTCATTACACCCCACAACTGTAAAGCTGCATGGCGCTTGCTGCCCCGTTTAAATAAATTTGTTCTCATCAACTTGCGTGACTAATGCACGCGACCGAGAAGACGCAAAGACGATCGCAATATCAGAACGACATAATGTGTCTATTTCTATACTTCCTGCTCTGCGAATCTTTAATTTGAAATATCGACACAGAATTTTAAGCTTTTCCAATTAAATGGAATCCTCAAGAAAGCTACTAAGTTCTTTTCTCAATAATCTTGGCCGGTTGCCTTTATCTTTTTAGTTCATAATAGAAAACTACAAAAATATCCTCTTATTTTAATAACGATTTTAATGACACACAATGGCATAAGTTTTGTCAATTATTGGGCATCTTAAAAAAGAAGTAACAATCACTGATCTATTCTTTCTTCTTGACGACATATTAAAAATGTTTATAATGCCACCTTGTTTTGTGTTACCTGTGCTATTTCATTTATCAATACTTCTTTATACTTACCATTCCAGATACTATCCAACCTCGTTCGTTGCTGATGCTCAAAAACGCATTTCATCTCATTTCTACTCAACCATCATGATGTTCACTGACACATGAACTTTGAAACACACATGAATACATAATGTTTCAATATGTATGTGCTTAGAAATAGAAACCACATTGGTAGTAATGAGAATGGGGTGAATAAGCCTCTTTGTAGATTAATTGTTGAAAGAACAGACAGTGATCTTGAAGGTTAAATTGTATAATAACCGTGATGACATTCAACTAAATGATATCTCCAATTCATAGCCTTTGGTATTTCCCTTTCTGTATCTATGAATACCAGTTTGACATTGGAATTTTCATAGATTTTGATGGATTGGTTTCAATTTCTTATTTTCGTAGAATGAAGGAATGACGCAATTCGTTTTTTCGTTAAGACTATAGATACAGCGTCCTACAACAGGCTATATAGCCCAGCCTCTACTAAAATCTTCAATTAACAACTGAAGTAAATCAATTGATTAAATTTAACCATGCCTTTCAAGGTGAGATATATTTTATGAATATTTATATCATTATATGAAAGCATTGGTAGTCACAGCATGTTATGGAATGAATCTATAAAAGCAATTGATCAAACGTTGCTATACTTTGAGCCTTAGGTTCCATACGTGTCTGTTGTCTGCATCAAGACTAAATGCAAAGGATATTGATTGGCGAGTAGTGCCTCTCGACAAAGCGGGCGAGTAAACTCCCCCAAACAATGCAATATATTTATTATATTATTACATTTTATATAAACACCCCCAACTTTATATATTATGTATTTTAGTATATCATTTGTATTTTAATGTATAGATTTATATTGTATTATTATTATTGTCGTGTATTGAATTAACAACTGAAGTAAAACAATTGATTAAAATTAACCCCGCCTTCTATCATTTCAAGGTGAATGGTTCATCTCTAATGAGATTTTTAATTAAATGTCAATATGATGAGGGTTAATATTATAACAGTTGTCGTTTCTGTCGTATGTAAATGTTATTACCGATAAGCTCTTATGTGTTCTTGTTGTTATGTAATTGTCAGCCCTTATGCTCTTGTTGTTACGTTACTGTTGTTTCTTGAAATGATAGAAACTGTCTAAACTTTCTGAGATCAATAAATTTTGTGTTGCCAGGGAGCATTGACAAGGTAGTTTCATAATGCAAAAGTTGCAATGATGTACCATTTTTGAAATGAAATGAACAATTTAAAATAGAAGAAGGTGAAAGCTCAATAATATCATTTGGTAGCGAATTTGGCACATATCTAAAACCTTAATCATCATCTTATTGTCTCAAAATAGTGCTATAGCACAAGATGGGACATAATTTGCTGCCATTGATAATTTATTTGTACAATAGATATGAGATTCACCAACACATGATTTAATAGAATTAAAATTAAAAGTTCCGTAGTGCTGGTAATCGTGACAAACAGCAAAATAATCACGCATATCTAAAAATTGAGTTGCTTAGTTCGAAGTAGAATTAACTGGTACTGGTAATGTTATGACCTCATACAATCTCATGTGATTTATTGGTACAGATAAAGAAACAAATATTAGATTATTCTTACGTGATATAAGAAAAGTTTCCATAAGCATAATAGTATTGAATGTCATTTTGTAAAATATGAAAATTTGGGAATTTAGTGTTCAGTATGTTTTGAATACCATGCAATGTCAATTGTAATTGTTGGGGCCAAACCAGTAAAGGAGAAAATTTGGTCTGCACTAAATTATTAATTCCAAATTTCAAATCATCTAAATGTGATTCAATTAAAGCGGCTTGTAACAATTGATCCGTTAACAAACTTGACATTGCTAAGAACCCTTCTTCCATATTCTGGTAAGTTTTCTCCGTGAATTAACAACTGAAGTAAAACAATTGATTAAACTTAAGCCTGCCTTCTATCATTTCAAGAAACAACAGTAACGTAACAACAAGAGCATAAGAGCTGACAATAAGATAACAACAAGAACACATAAGAGCTTATCGGTAATAACATTTACATAAGACAGAAACGACAACTGTTATAGTATGCTTAACATACTAATGGGGTTCGGTCAAGTGTTTATTTGACGACATTAAAAAAAAAAAATTTGTGTTCCATCATTTTGGTGGGTTTAAACAAGCAACTACTTTCAACCCTCAATCTTTGCGACCCATGATGTTCACACAGCACAAACCATGTTCAACCTCTGGCGATTTTTAAATGAATTACTAAAACAAAACGCAGCATTGGATTAAGATATTGGATGTATAGCTGTATCTCTCATTATCTTGCTGCAAAAGCAGAGACGACAGGAAATGTAGCTATTTGATCAATGGAGTAAAAAAACAAAACAGGTGCAAAAGCATCATTCTCACGACTAGAGCCAGGTGGCGGCAAGTTTAAGGATGAAAATGGTTGGAAGAAGGTTGCCATATAACCCTACTTCAACGAAACTTTAAGCGCACGCGCTAGAGATGAGATCTCCATGACCACCAAGTTTGACTGTGTTACTTTGGATGATAGTAAGTCTTTGTAATCGTGTGTAAAAATTCACTTAAGCTGACATCAAAAGATCAAAGCCAGATTTACAGTTATTAATTTAGTTTACTAATTACACAGCCTAAAGACAGCTTGCCAGGCAAGGTAACATACGCCCACTACTAGTTGTCAGAAATGATAACAAAGTCTGTAGTGGTTTAATATGTGAAACCAATCATCCGATTGTTACTAATTTCAAACTTTACTGAGATCTTATACCAAGTTTCATCAAAAAACGAATAAAAAATGTAGTCTCTATCAGGCCTACAAGCCAAATTAAACGCAATGAATTAATTCAAAGGCCATAACTCCAAAACCATTCATCCAATTATTACCATTTTTGAACTCTCATCAATATATGCATGCATACCATGTTTCTTTGAGATCAGATAAAAACTGCACTCTGTATTATGGCTACAAGCAAAATTTGAAGCGTTGAAGGGTAATAACTCTAAAACCATTCATCCGATTATGACCAAATTCAAACTTGACCGAGACCTTATTAATATATACATGCATACCAAGTTTCATCAAGATCAGATAAAAAATGCAGTCTTTATCATGCATACAAGCCAAATTTAACCCGTTATTACTAAGTCAAGGACAATAACTCTGAAACCGTTCATACGATTAATTCCCGATACAAATTGCAGCCTTATCATGCATACAAGCCAAATTTAATGCGTCCACATCTCCATGTGGGCGTATAAAAATAACACTGACCATGCTTATGTTGTGAACTTACCCTGATGAATATTTCGACAATAAATCCAAACACATTTTAATTAAACATTTAACATATTTGTGACTCTTACAAAAGGTGACATTAGAAATTTTTTTTTATCAATATATTTTATAATAAATGTACATTGAAAATATTGTAAGATGGTAGTTTGCAGCACTATAATGATTGTAAATAATATTTTATTTATTTCTAATAATGTTGTTTTAACGAAGTCGACTGCTGTAGGTTCCAATCCTCCTTGCATTTATCTCACTTCCTAGAATGCAAAATACAACAAGAATATAGCATATCTAACTACCGCATATCATATATTTATTTTTTGTATGAGATATATCTGCATTAAAATGCTAATCAGTATTAGCTATGTGGACTCTCAGAAAGAAATCCGAAACTCAGGCGAAATATGGTGTTCCGAGGGAGCATGCCAATCAGACAAAGCACTTAATTTAGTTACTGTAATGCCTAATGTTAATAGATTGAAGAATAACCACTTGAAGCGACCTTTTAGTGTATAATTCATATATCTATTATCCAATAAACGATATTATTATATTTGCTCCATTATTATGATTATGTCAATCAAAGATAAAGTGATTCTGTTCGCTCAACTATTGTTGATAACGTCCTACTGGTTGAATAAAACCATACCTCTGTGCTCTGTGTTGTTTCTGTTACTCATGTTGAACACTGCCCCTTCGCCTAATCTAAATCTAGCATTCTGGGGTAATCCTGAAGAGACGAATGTTGTAAATAACAGTTTTCATCTAATACCGATTTTCAGCAATGATTTTCAATTAACGACACATGACAAGTGTTCAGTGATAATAAGATTGCAAAATTTTATTGTAAAGAATTGAGTTTAGAATGCTTTATGTGGAATAGTTAAAGAAAGAACTGAACAATCGTCTTATCGTCCATAAGAGTCCCCTTCAATTAAAGTAAATGGTATAATCTGTAATATTTCTTATAAAATAACCACATTGTCTCCCTACAAGGCTCTATAGTACCTTTTCTTTTATTGTGGCGAAAGAATGATTTTTTTATACTTTTGCAAACTACTGCTAATGCTTTTGGATTGCGTGTTACAATTACAACCGACTTATTTAGAATTCAGAATATACCAGAAATCTCAGTGCTACTTACTGTATTGTGAGTTAGATTGTGTTTGAGCTGAAGCTGCTCCCAGTTCTGTTTGAACATTTTCTATTTCGTCAGCATTTACTCTGTCACCTTCAAAATACATCGAAATTCACTTTTAATGAGATTTTTACACCAATCATTACCATCAAACAATATTTGTCAAAGCGATTGCAGGAAATATACTATTTTTGTAAAATTATAAAACTATAGTTCACTACGCAATGAATAAACCAACACTGTTACAATACTATTTATATTTTGAACATTGGAAGAAAGTCATACTATGACTCATTGAGTCAAAATGAGGGGTTTCTCTTGTTATATCCCTGTTTATGAAATATCTGTAACTACCTGCATCCTTAACTATTTGAACTATTCCCGGATAGACCCAGCGAACGCCCGATAAAACTTCACCACTAGTTACCTCCATTTACTATAATCCACAAGTTTATTGAGGATCTTTTTCAGGTAATTATTAAGGGGGGGGGGGGGGGCGTGCGGCGACCCTGATGCAAGTAGGTATATCAATATTAGTTTATATCAATATCTGTACCTACCTGCATCCTTAACTATTTGAAAATTTAGAATTTGTAGCAAAGGGAGGTGGAAAGCCTTGATAGTCCATTACTAATGCCTTCCAAACAATACAATTAATTACTTCAATAAAGTATTTACATAAATTTTCCTCCAAGATTCCACCTCACAGTAATCCGCTTCTATCTAGAAGCCAGTAGAATGGAGGAACGTGCAAAAGAAGCCTCTGAACTGGGCACATCCTTCAGGTAAAAGTTAGTGAAGGTATTTTCAGTAGACCAGTGTGCAGCTTTCAAACTGTCTTCCAATGGAAGAATCTTACCTATCCTTGAGACTTGAGAAATTCATATTTGGCAACAATCTTATACCAGATCTCTCTATACGAAAATTAGAATCAGACAAACATAAAGCATGTAACTCACCAACCCTAGAAGCAACTTGCAAGTGCCACTAAAACACTGCTTTCCAAGTCAGAAACTTAACGCTATCCCATTTGAACAAAACTTGTAAAATCTTTTCCTGTATCGTTCATATTGCCGTACTAGCTCTCTTCTTGGTAGTCTAGAAACTTTCAAGTTTTCGATCCACGCAATGAGTGGTGGTGGGCGGGTCGAAGCTAAAATGGCCCGGCCTTGGGTCTCTTCATTCTCAAAGTAAGGTCTGATGAACCAAAGTCTGCATCTTATTGAGGCAACACTATAACCCCCCCCCCCCCCCCTCCCTTCAAAAGGAACAGCAAAGGATGACTGGAACCACCAGGTCTCTTTCAAAGGGGCAGAAGTAACTTGACAGGTCTTAGAATTCTTAGTGATTGCCTTAGATTGGGCCTTCTCTACCATGTTATGAATCACGGACCGTTTTTCCTGACCCCACGACTTACATACGATACACGGCAAAAACCATGTCGCCAACACTGTGGATGATCATCTATGATATTCATTTCCTCGCCACAATCGGAACAATACTTAAAATTGTCCTTGGCAGAATGGGGCATGATTTCTTAGCACGTATTCCGACACAGTATAGAAAAGAAGATAGCTTGCGATGCAAGGTAACATACGCCAACTGGCAGCTGTCAGAAATGATAAAACAGTCTTTAGTGACTAAAGTACGAATTTTCTCATATTGAAGAAATTATTTATGCTGAATAATTCCACAAAATTTTTTAAAATCAATATCAATAACCCAAATACAACAAACAATTAAATCACACAGCTCTAATCAAGGGCAAAAAACAACTTTTGACGCGTGTTTACAAAGACAAGGGCAATAACTCAATAAATGTTCATCAAAAATATCTCTTGTTACAACTTGTCTGAGATCTTATCAATTCCAATGATCACACCAAGTTTCATCAAAATCGGTTGAAAACTGTAGCTTCTATTGTGCTCACAAACAAATTTTGACGCATTTGTCGTAAGTTAATGGCAATAACTCAAAAACATTTCATCGAAAATGCGTCAAGTTAGAACTTGTCCGAGATCTTATCAATTCCAATGACCACACTAAGTTTCATCAGAATCGGTTGAAAACTGTAACGTCAATCCTGCTCATAAACTATTTTTCAAATTTCGACGCATTTTAACAAAGTCAAGGGCAATAACTCAAAAACCGTTCATCGAAAATGCGTCAAGTTAGAACTTGTCCGAGATCTTATCAATTCCAATGACCACACCAAGTTTCATCAGAATCGGTTGAAAACTGTAGCTTCAATCCTGCTCACGAACTATTTTTAACAAATTTTGACGCGTTTTTACAAAGTCAAGGGCAATAACTCAAAAACCGTTCATTAAAAATGCGTCAAATTAGAACTTGTCCGAGATCTTATCAATTCCAATGATCACACCAAGTTTCATCAGAATCGGTTGAAAACTGTAGCGTCAATCCTGCTCACAAACTATTTTTAACAAATTTCGACACGTTTTAGCAAAGTCAAGGGCAATAACTCAAAAACCGTTCATCAAAAATGCGTCAAGTTAGAACTTGTCCGAGATCTTATCAATTCCAATGATCACACCAAGTTGCATCAGAATCGGTTGAAAACTGTAGCTTCAATCCTGCTCACGAACTATTTTTTAACAAATTTCAACACGTTTTAACAAAGTCAAGGGCAATAACTCAAAAACCGTTCATCGAAAATGCGTCAAGCTAGAACTTGTCCGAAATCTTATGAATTCCAATGATCACACCAAGTTTCATCAGAATCGGATGAAAACTGTAGCTTCAATCCTGCTCATGAACAATTTTTAACAAATTTCAAGGCGTTCTAAGTCAAGGGCAATAACTCAAAAACTGTTCATCGAAAATATGTCAAATTCGAACTTGTCCGAGATCTTATCAATCTAAAGCATCACACCAAGTTTTATCAAAATCAGATAAAAACTTGTGAGCACTATCTATAGAAATGTTGACGGACGGCCGGACGGACAGGGGCGACGACAATATACGACCACATGTGGGCGTATAAAAACGTATGCGAAGATAAGGAATTTGAAAATGGCCCCCGAGAAGTCTACCAAACTTCGGCCTAAAAACGTCTAAATGAAGTTGTCACAACTTATGCATGTCACAAATACTCACCTTAAACTTTAAAGATAGCTTGCCAGGCAAGGTAATATACGCCGACTGGCAGCTTTGATTTGAATAAAAATATTTGGCAGAACAGTAACAATCACCAGTATGAAATATTCAACCTTCAGTCATACACTTCTTTTTAACTTCTTTGAGGCGATACTGAATAATATTGAGTATGAGTTATTACCCTTGTTCTTGAAAACCTGTTCAATTTTAGCTCGTGAAAACTCTAAAAGGCAAATATTCAATTACTGAATAATAAAACCAAGTTTTGTTAAAATCCGGCAAGAATCATGCCTTTTAGTATTTAAGAGGTACAATTTGAACTCGTTTTCAAGAACAGGGGCAGTAACTCCTATCAAATACTTTTCGATTCTTCTGATTTTCACCAGGGTTTATCCTTCGATGATAACAAACACTCATGCCAAGTTTCATCAATATCCGTCAAGAATTGTGCCTTCTAGAGTGTTTACGAGCTAAAAATTGAACGAGTTTTCAAGAACAAGGCCAATAACTCATACTAAATATTTTCCGATTTTTCTGATTTTCAATATGGTTCATCCTTGAGTGAGAACGAACACTCACACCAAGTTTCATCAAAATCCGTCAAGATTTGTGCCTTCTAGAGTGTTTAACCAGGTTTTGTCAAAATCTGTCAAGAATTGTGACTTGTAGAGTGTTTACGAGCAATTGTGGACGGTCGGACGGACATGGGTGAAGGCAATATACTCCCCCCATTTCATGTGGGCGTATAAAAATGTGAAAGCACAAAGTAAAAATCAACGATGCTTAATAAAACGGACTAAAATCGGACTAAAATATATTCCTCGCTCGCAAACACGACCGAGAAAGATGGCGCCCGAAAATAAACAGTTGGGCGGAACTAGATTATTGTAAGCGGAGGTAACTACCGGTGAAGTTTTATCGATGGGCCGATCCGGGATCAGTGCAAATAGTTAAGGATGCAGGTAGGTACAGATATTGATATAAACTTCCTGTTTTTATGTACTTACTCTAAACCACTGTGCAAAAAGAAGACAAACAAACAAAATTTTTGAAAATAAGGCACACAAAGTTACAAAACGTTTCAAGAAAAAAATAAAACTCGGCTTCGGTAACTACCTGTTCGGTAGACATTGTCTCTGTCACCAATGTCAACTTGCGCCCCAGGTGCCAGATCAAAATTTGGATCATCGGCTGGTGCTGCTGAACTGTCTACAACAAATAAGAAATTATTTCTCACTACTTATTAAAATATCGGTAAACGAGAAAAATAATCTATCCCAATATTTACTGAACACAAAACGAAATACATGATGATGATGATGATGTTATGGTTGTGACCACATACTGTACAACAATGTATATCATTTAAGTACCAAGAAGATACGTGAATACACCAACAAAATAGCAAAGTTCATAAAATCATCATTCATTTGTTTAAAAACTATACAATAGTGTAGCATTTTTCAACAAAATCAACTAATATATGAGAATTTAACTCCAATCTGCTTATCTGTTAGATAAATCAAAATCGAACATTGAACCCATTTGTGAGATGAATTGCAGGTAAATGCCGACATTGATAGTAAACACTAATTAAAAAGAGTTATTTTCACCGTATCTGATTTAATGAATGGAAAGGATATATAATAATTGGTTTATTTTCAAAGTAGTTCTTACCAAGCGGTTGACTACTACTATATCCTGTATAATCAGGCACAACCATGGTCGACGATTCTTGTCCGCTCCAACTATCTGAAATTCATTAACATATGATATCATGAGACTCTTCATTTCAATTAGAAAGTAGGATTTTAATATAATATTGAATTTGTATAGTGAATCATACGTGAATATTATTTGGGTATTTTTGTATATACTAACCTGAGTTGTGCCCCCTAACTATCACTGATACAATATGTAAAGATAGCAACGAATTTCATAGTTCAAGGGAAGTAACCAAAAATGTTCAGACTTTTAACAATTTATTTTCTTTTCTGTATATTTGCAGTTTTAAAAGGTCAAAATGTAATCCATTGTTGCTTGAAAAAAAATACTTCAACCTATGTTAATATTTCATCTATCAAGTATTGAGTATAATAATATAATAATATATATTACTTTCCGATGACTGTATATTCTGTTTTTCCTCAACTGGCATCACAGTATGACAGTCAGTCTGATCTGGAATTCAATGAGTAGAAAAATACAAAGATAGCTTGCCAGGCAAGGTAATATACGCCCACTGGCAGCTTTGATTTTGAATAAAAATATTTAGCAGTACAGAAACAATCACCAGTATGAAATATCCAACTTTCTGTCATACATTTCTTTTGAACTCTTTAGGGCGATACTGAATAATATTGAGTATGAGTTATTGCCCTTGTTCTTGAAAACGTGTTCAATTTTTAGCTCGTGAAAACTCTAGAAGGCAAATATTCAATTACTGAATAATAAAACCAAGTTTTATCAAAATCCAGCAAGAATCACGCTTTTAAGTTGAGAGTGGTTTTAACAACAATATATAATTGGAATTACGAAAGCACAGGCCGAAGTGAATTTTTTTTAGTGTTTAAGAGCTAAATTTGAAAGCGTTTTCAAGCACAAGGGCAAAAACTCATACTAAATATTTTTCAATTCTTCTGATTTTCAATAGGGTTCATCCTTGGGTGATTACGAACATTCGCACCAAGTTTCACCAAAATCCGTCAAGAATTGTGCCTTCTAGAATGATTACGAGCTAAAAATTGAACGCGTTTTCAAGAGCAAGGGCAATAACTCATACTAAATATTTTTCGATTTTTCTGATTTTCAATAGGGTTTATCCTTGGGTGATAACAAACACTCATGCTAAGTTTCGTCAAAATCCATCAAGTCCCTTCTAGAGTGTTTACACGCTAAAAATTGAACGCGTTTTCAAGAACAAGGGCAATAACTCACACTAAATATTTTTCGATTCTTCTGAATTTCAATAAGGTTCATCCTTTCGTGATTACGAACACTCACACCAAGTTTCGTCAAAATCCGTCAAGAATTGTGCCTTCTAGAGTGTTTACGAGCTAAAAATTGAACGGGTTTTCAAAACCAAGAGCAATAACTCATACTAAATATTTTTCGATTTTTCTGATTTTCAATAGAGTTTATCCTTGGGTGATTACGAACACTCATGCAAAGTTTTGTTAAAATCCGTCAAGAATTGTGTTTGTAGAGTGTTTACTAGCAATTGCGGACGGACGGACGGACGGACGGACATAGGCGACGGCAATATACGCCCCCCATTTTATGTGGGCGTATAAAAATTAAAGCAATAACAGTTTTCATAATTCAAGGGATATAACTTTCAATAAAAAAGTTGAGCCTTATTACGGTATGAAGTATTTTTGCTGTGTATTTCTTGTCAAAATCCCCAAATATAATCTATTGTCATTATTAAAATTATCATATAAATAGCCTATCTATTATAAAATTAGTCCATACCTGTATTAACGTCTCTGTCCCTACGCGAACTTTCACCAATTAGACCTGGAATTAAATTTAAAAACTTACAATCCGAATATTTCTCAAGTCCTCAAGTGAGTCCTGTTTTGGCACTACTTTATAAAGCTGAAAATAAGCAGTCCAAAGCTGGGTTCAAAATCTTGTGGGATGTGTAAATAATCTCAAACATACTTGATCGACAAAGTTTCTTCAGTCGAACTTTATCTCTAATTGTCTTGACGCCTAGATCATTAAGTTCTTTGTCTGAGAGATCTGGGATATCTTCGATTGAAACCTGCAAATAAACAGAAAAATGAACCGTTATTCATGTGTAACCACACCAAAGAATTGTTTACCAGAACGCTGAAAATGATCTAATAACTCTTGTCAACTTTAAATTGGTATATATCTCCTTATAATTTAGGTACATTTATTCTAATCACAACCAATGACAAGATTGGACTCTTTAGTTCAAATTAGTTTAACTCCCAGACATAAAGCAATGCCTGTATTATCGTTCTTTATTTAAGGTGGCTAAATACGAAATCAATTCTCCAATATATGTTAATTCCAAACAAACTTTGTAAGTATATGATACTTAGTAATGAGGTAAATAACAGTTCGTTATCATATAATGTTTCGTTAAAGCACACAAGTGAATAATCTTACCCTTTCCTTAACAAAATTGGGATATAAGTTATCAAGCTGTGACATAATCAGTATTTTCTCAAGTTTATCCATGATATCTGTAAAGTTCAAAATCAGTATTCAATGAATAAACACCGAAACGGATTACTTGCTGGATATGATAATTTGAAACCAATAATTGAGTAAATCTGAGTACTTAATACTATATTAACCTGGTATTACACATAGAGGGACAGTTCAGTTCAGGGATTAGTAATAATGTTTGCAGTTCACCGTCGAAATTTTAGCCTTCAAATCCATGTGTGTCCAGCATTATCCGCATTTGAAATTTAGAAAGACGTCTTTTCTTGAGACTATATACAAAAGACATTTATAGAAATAGAAAGCGAATTTACTAGTTAGAGCTATTTTTGAAATAATTATGCAAATTTCCAGTACTTCTGAAGACTTTACATATATTCTTTTTCAATAATCTTAATTTGAGTTTTAAAGTTGCCCTTGCTTATTTTTCTTGATCAAATCAAGCTTATTGTTTGATTAATTGATGTTTCTAACAAATAAATCAAGTATTCTTGTGTGCTAAGATTGTGTGAGGATATAGAAAAGCTTGGGGATCAAATTTACTGAAATGCGATTGAAAAAGCTAAAAATAGATTCCTTGTTTACTCACTGACTAAGATGGATTGTGATAATCTAGCCACATTTTCGTGTAAAAAATTATTAGCCAAACCATGTTTAAAAGACATATTTGTAAGTTGGAAATAATGTAATTAAGCACACTGTGTCATTTTCCCTAATTTGGAAACATAACCATTGAAATTTAAAGATTTTCGGTTGGTATTTGGCTGTTTTGGTACTGTTCGGCTGTGAAAAGGTAATTAGCTAATTACGACTTAATTATTGACTTCTGTATATTTCCCAATCATTAGAACGCCTCTGCTTACGATTAATATACGTATTGGCCGTCCAATAATGGAATATATCTATAAATAAATCAAAATAAGGGGAACCAAACTTTAAGTTGCCATTGTTTCAACAGAATAACGATACGAGTTTTTTGGTACTTAAATTTCTAGACTTTAGAGTTGCGCATATAGTACAATTGGATGTTTTCAATCGCTATATCATTTATGGACTCTTGAGATAAAGTAGGCCAAATTTAAGTTGTAAATTAATGTTATATTCCGTAATTTACATACAAACCATCGATTTGAATTTGAATCTATCTAGTCGCATAATCAATTTTTCTAAATAGACCCAAATATGATAAACATGTACCTACCTTTGATATGAAGATTGTGATAAAAATATTTACTGAGATTTTATTTAAGAAGTCCCAGTATTCTAAAAATAGACTGTTCAAATAACCAGCATATAGGTCAAATGGTAGGACGAACGATAAATCTTATTATATATAAGCTTCTATCATTGTTCAAACATGGAAACACCGCATCTAGATAATTATAATATAAGTACATGACATCGATTTCAATCTATTTAATCGCTTTACTTATTCTGAATAGATATAAGTATTTTAAAACTACATACCTTCGATCAAAAGTACACATGTGATTTCAAGATAAAAAATTATTTCTATTTACGACTATGTAATTCCCCAAAATCTAAAAATAACTGTTATACTTTTTTATACGCAAGTTTCTATAATTGTTTTATAGACTTCAAACTATTTTCTTTATAGGGAATATTAGTTAATTATGAATTCACCCAATTATATCGATGACTTGCCAAACAAATATCCTTACTTAAAATTAATATCTTCTTTCTACCATACCGCCACAATAAATTGTCCCAGGCCCGTAGCTAAGGGGGAAATAAATATAATAAATATTTGGCCCCCCCTGAAAATTTTTCAACCATAACGTTAAAAATGTCCTGCTTTTATCGTTTTATATAGACAACACCCTCGCTTACAGCTGGTGTAATTGTTGATTATTATCATTGTTGATTGTCAACCCCGTGAAACGCTAAAACACATATTTTCAATGTATATAATAATAATAACAAGAATAATTTATTTATATATCTATACAGGGTATAGAACAATAAGATAATAACAGCATAATAAGATAGCTTGCCAGCAAGGTAATATACGCTCACTGGCAGCTTTGATTTTGAACATAGATATTTAGCAGTACAGTAACAATCACCAGTATGAAATATTCAACCTTCAGTCATACACTTCTTTTGAACTCTTTAGGGCCATACTGAATAATATTGAGTATGAGTTATTTCCCTAGTTCTGGAATACGTGTTCAATCCTTAGCTCGTGAAAACTCTAGAAGACAAATAATAAAACCAAGTTTTGTCAAAATTCGGCAAGAATCATGCCTTCTAGAGCTACAAATTGAACGAGTTTTCAAGATCAAGGGCAATAACTCATATTTTTTCGATTTTTTTCATTTTCAATGGGCTTTATCCATGGGTGGTAACAAACACTCAAGCCAAATTTCGTTAAAATCCGTCAAGAATTGTGCCTTCTAGAGTGTTTACAAGCTAAAAATTGAACGCGTTTTCAAGAATAGGGGCAATAACTCATACTCAATATTTTTAGATTCTTCTGATTTTCAATAGGGTTCATCCTTGGGTGATAACCAACACTCAAGCCAAATTTCGTTTAAAATCCGTCAAGAATTATCCCTTCTAGAGTGTTTACAAGCTAAAATTTGAACGCGTTTTCAAGAACAAGGGCAATAACTCATACTAAATATTTTTCAATTTTTCTGTTTTTCGATAGGGTTTATCCTTGGGTGATTACAAACACTCACACCAAGTTTCGTCAAAATCCATCAAGAATTGTGCCTTTTAGAGTGTTTACAAGCTAAATTTGAACGCGTTTTGAAGAACAAGGTCAATAACTCATACTAACTATTTTTTAATTTTTCTGTTTTTCAATACGGTCTATCAATGGGTGATAACCAACACTCATGCCAAGTTTCGTCAAAATCCGCCAAGAATTGTGCCTTCTAGAGTGTTTACAAGCTAAAATTGAACGCGTTTTCAAGAACAAGGGCAATAACTAACACTAGATATTTTTCATTTTTTCTGATTTTCGATAAGGTTCATCCCATTTCCAAACGGAAAGAGGTGACGGCAATATACGCCCCCCATTTCATGTGGGCGTATAAAAATGAACGCCAGCCGACTTCGACTTATGAGACACCTCATAATAATATCGTAAAATTACATTCAATTAGACAAATAAAACAAAAATATATAATTACAGATCACATAAAAAATTTCCTTCTCAACATATACATCTTAAAAATCATTGAAGCGAAGAAAGGTAAAATTTTCGAACAATTCATTAAAAACTCTAACTTTTCATCATCACTTAACACATAAAAATTATCACAGAATTCAGAGGCCTTGGTAAATAGTTGTAAACGTAACGAATTAAATTTAAAACAATGAAATACAAAATGCTTCTCATCCTGGACTGACCCAGAGTTGCAATGACAGCAAATACGCTCTTGTATTTCCTCTGGGGGGCGGGTATACCTTCCAGTCTCTATTCTTAGTGCGAGGGATCCAGCTCTTAGTCGCGATAATATCCGCCTGTGTGACAAATTATTAACATATTTTACATAAGGGTCCGTGCCAATTCCAAGCTTAAATAGCCTATAGAACCTAAGCTTGTTGCCATTGGACCTGTTGTGGTCATTCCATACATTCTTAAGCCAAGTATCATTCTCCCTTTGCCAAAATATATTCCACAGCCTATCTAAATTAACTAAGTCATCTTTATTACGGATTAAACCTAAATTCACTCCAAGTTGATTGACGCGAATGTTCCAAGATGATTTACGACGAAAACCCCAATTGTGCACTTTCCTAGTACAACTGCTCTGGTCACTCTTTTGAATTTTATTCCATAACCGGAAAACCTCTGATTTCAATAAATCATCCCCTTGCAACCAACCCATGTCTCCTCTTGCAACATTACTACTTCTCGTCGGAAAATTCATTCATCCAAATACCTAAATATGTATATGCATCGGCATATAATAAGTCAATATTACCACATTTAAAGGGGACATTACTCCTTATAACATTTTTATTTCGGAAATGAATAATCTTAGTTTTGTCTTGATTTACTAACAGTCTCCATTTTTCACACCATACGCTTAGCCTATTAATCAGTTTTTGAAGCTTTAGTTCGTTCGGTGCTAGTAACACAATATCGTCTGCATATAGTAAAATTGTAATCATTCCATCGTCGACTTCAATTCCACAATTCAACTCATTTATGTCACCGACGAGATCATTAGCGTAAATGGAAAATAAAGTTGGGGATAAGACACATCCTTGTTTCACACCTTGACTAACGGGAAACCAGCTGGTCTGGAGTGCGTTAATTTGAACCGAACAGCTCACGTTATTGTAGAATTTCAGAAAATTCCCACCAATCCCAATGGATTTTAATTTGTGTAATAAACAGTCTCTATTAATTTTATCAAAACATTTCTTTGCATCCACAAAACATGCAAAAGTTTCTTGCTTAGCACTCTTTCTATTTTTGATCAAATTGTCTAACACATAAATATGGTCCACACAACACCGTCCCTTCTAAGCCCATTTTGTTCATTAGCTAGTATATCATTCTCCTCTATAGCCAATTGGATAGCCTCTTATTCAAAATGTCCGCATATATTTTGCAAGGAATTGAGAGAACAGTAATGCCTCTGTATATATATAGTTTCTTTATTGACTTTTTGAATCATATAGTTGAGCCGCCTTAAAAAAAATTGGCCCCCTGAGACCCAGGGCTAGCTACGGGCCTGAATTGTCAACTGACACATGAACTTTGAAACACACATCAATGCATAATGTTTCACCACATTGGTAGTAATGAGAATGGGGTGAATAAGCCTCTATGTAGATTAATTGTTGAAAATACAGACAGTGATCTTGAAGGTTAAATTGTATAATAACCGTGGTGTCATTTCAATGATATCTCCAATTCATAGCCTTTGGTATTTCCCTTTCTGTATCTATGAAGACCAGTTTGAAAATAGAACTTTCATAGATTTTGATGGATTGGTTTCAACTTTTTATTTTCGTAGAATGAATGAATGACTTAATTCGTTTTTTTTAAAAGAGAAGTAACTAAGGTGTAGCCTAAAGTAAATTTACGGAGCCCCTTAAGCGCAATTTTCAACACTTTTCATTATTATTTCGTTTAAACGAAATAAATTATTATTTCGTTAAAACGAATTATTATTTCGTTTAACCGAATTAATTTTTTCGTCTATTTCGTTTAAACGAAATAATTAACCCATCTTTTTATTTCGTTTAAACGAATTAATTATTTCGTTTAAACGAATTTCGTGAAATAATGAAATAATTAATTCGTTTAAACGAAATAAAGGAGTTTCGATATCATTTGTTTCTTTGTCTTTCCTGAGTTGGTATTGTTTATGAAGAGTTTACGTAATTGAATAAGGTAAGTTTACTTAAAGGTTCTATTTCTGAACATCATAATAATCTCGTTGTCTTTTTTTAATGAAATGATTTAGAGTTTAGCTCCCTACTTTTCTGTACCTGTACCTGGCAAATGAGAAAAGGCAAACACCATATTTTGTGCAATGAGGGCAAATTTGGAAGAACAGATGCTTGTGTTAATTGCCTTTCTTTGCCTATGAAATTATATTTGTTATTCATTTACTAACGTCCCCACCTTAAATCAATACGTATTAATAAAAATCCGTACAAGCAAAACAATTCCGTTAATCAAAAATCTCGACCAGAGAATGATAAAACCAGGTGCAATAATTATATAGTAGTGGACTTCCCATACGAAAAGTACCATCGAGAGTTTCGAAAAGAGTAAGCATGGTCTGCTTCGCGACACCCGCCACTACTATAAAGGTCAAAATCATGTGGTGCAAAGAGATCAATTTATGTCTGACTTAACAAATCTGCCAAGATGCAAGCAGATTTGTCGTATTTGACAAGGAGTTCTCGGTATCATGTATCGTTATTCCTAACACAGGAATAATCCCCGACTTATTGTCCAAATAAACTGATGATAAATTTATGGTATTGAGTTCCGTTACGTATATTCTGTAATGACCAGAATAATAATTAATATGACACGTAATAAGTTCAATAACGGCCCTAAGTCTTTTATCTAAAATGTGTATCGAAACATTGTAACAATTTGAAAATTTCTTCGTCGGTAAATTCAAAGAGTAATATCAGTTAGGTATATGAATTCCTTTGATGTCGCGCTGTTGTCAAATAATACCCTGTCTTTGAGACACCAATCACATTGTCACTGACTCATTGGTCAGATTTGTGTAGAGTTTTCATTTCATATTATATTGTGTAGTTGGTAAGTCGGGTTTTAAGGATGTTTTGGAATTCCGATTCTGTTAACGTTAAGTCAAACATTATATTATCTGATTTTTAGCGACATCAATATCTTCAGTTAGTTTCTACTCTGCGAATATATTATATGTCATTCCAATTTGAACTAACGACAAACCCACGTAGCTTAAGTTATCCGCAATATACCTGTTTTCTGAACCAAATTTCACATCTTTCAATATTGTCACATCAGATTGTTTTAAATAGTATAAATATGCAAATGACACATCTTTTTTTTGTAGAATTATAGGTAAACATGGAAAACTTTTTGAAAAGTAGAAATGTTAATTCTGAGTTAATAAACAAAATGAAAGATGACGGGGTAAGTGTAAGACATTTTTTAAAACATCTTATACACTTACGTGGAATTGTGGACGTTTATTGCCGTCACCCCTGTCGGTCCGTCCACATCTATATTGATGAGATCTTAGTTAAGTTCGAATTTCACGATTTTTCGATGAAGGGTATTTGATTTCGGGGAAGGGAGGGTTTGAATCTCCCAAATATACAGGCCTAGGATTGAACAAATACTTTATTGAGAATTGGTATTAAGGGTCTGCATTCTGGTTTTCTTCTGTTCTGATCTAAAATTAGAAAAAAAAGGAACTTGTCCATTGGGCGAGTGGTATAGTTCCTGTTTATGTATTGATTGGTTTTTAGTTTGCTATGAACCAGATTGTCATTTAAGTTCTGATTTTTTGAGTATGCAACTATCTTGTAGTGGGCATGAACTATCTTGCTTGCTCGATAACGGGCCAACAAATGGGGGTTGTGCCTGCATATTTATGAATGTTGAGTCCTGTAGATCTTGCTGTATTCAATGTCTCATTCCAGTAGGCTTCTCTAGATTGTCGGAATTTTGTAGTTTTATCTTCCGGTAAATTAATTTCTATGCGTTCATTTGGGGTTTGGGTGAGGTCGTTTAATGAAATGGTCATCGAGGTTGAAAAGATTAGAAACGGGCTTGTCTTTCTTTAATTTTTATATCTGATCTGTGAGCATTAAAACGGATGCGTAAATTATTCTTAGTTTCGAATTTGGTTATTTTTCGATGAAGGATATTTGAGTTATTGTCCTTGACTTATTAAAAATGTTTCAATACATGTTTGTGAACACACTATAGACTCTACTGTTTTCGAAACTACAAATGCTTAAATATGTGAAATGTATTTTAGTCACTAAAGACTGATTTACTTTCTGATCGCTGCCAGTGGGTGCATGTCACCTTGCCTGACAAGCCCTGGTCATGTCTGATCCCACTGACCCCATTGCGTCCAGCATTCCCTCTTCGACCCTAATGCCCATGGCGGTGTTTTAGTATTTTACCGACAACGATGTTTGTGTATAATTTGGCTACTCTTTTCATATTGTAGATAGATGAAGAAGTTCTGTCTAAAATTGAAATCCAACAACTTCAGAAATATTTACCAAAATATGGAGACTGCTTAGCTGTAACATTATTTGCCAAACAACACACCTCCTTACAGACCAATGACAGAAAAAGAACTTTAAGAGAACGATTAGTGTCAAAGTTACAAGGAAACCAGAACGAACATGGAAGACGGGCAACTGCACAAGAGGGAAACAGGAATGCGAAAAAAGGTTCGAGGAAAATTGAATTGGGATGGTTACACGAATATAGTGAAAAGGGGTTGAAACAAGTTAGATCTCCTAATGGTGGTGGAACCAGGACAGTGGATATGTATTTAGATAGTTCAATTTCTGATTTACTTGTTGAAGCCAAACAATTGTTTTTTCCAAACGGCACATCAAAAAAGGGTCCTGCAAAAAACTTTGATTTCTACATAACTGACCAAACGCAAACGAAATTAGATTGGACCATAACACTGAATCATGTTAGTCAAACAACAAAGTTAAAAGCTTTGAGGTTTTATATGGTTACAAAGGCTGTTGATGATGACAATACATTACCAGATTTAACTCCTCGGATTAAGCAAGCCAAATTGGATATTGAAGCTGCAACTCAACCGAATGAAGACAAAAACGGCAGCGATCTCGAATCCGAGGACTTTTTTGACAAGTATGTCTACAGTGACATAGAAACGCCATCTTTTGACATTTTGCAGCAAGCCATGACAGATTCTAACATACCACAAGAACCAAGCAATTTACGCAAAAGTCCAGTGCATTATATAGACCATATAGACACTCAACTAGAACCCGAAAACAGTCAAAATACCATTACATGTATGCAGGATACAAGTCTTTGTGACTCACCCATCACATCTACTGTTCGAAATGAATCCAGAAGCAATAGCCAAATTCGCTGTCAACAAGCAGATTTTGCCGACCCATTCTCAATGAATTTATGTTTACATCGAACAATACTACAGAATGAATTGATAGGATATTTTAAAAATCCAGATATTCTCCATTCAAATTTGAATATTTCATTTGTTGATGAAAAAGGGCAAGATCAAGATGGGTTGTCTAGAGACGCTTATGCCGGGTTTTGGGATTCGTTTTACCAAAGGAATACTGATGGAGAAACGTATAGAGTACCCATTTTAGTCAACGAGTACTCACAAAAGGAATGGGGCTCAATTGGGAGGATATTGTTAAAAGGTTTTATAGACCATCGATATTTCCCTATAAACCTGGCTCCAGCCTTTGCCATAGCATTAATTCACGGAGAAGATAGTATAACACCTTCGATTCTCAAAGATTCATTTCTACTATTCCTATCAAATTCAGAAAAGGATGTCCTGATACAGGCTATAGATGGTAAGGATTTTGATGAGGATGAACTATTAGGCATATTAGACCGTTTCCACTCACACGTTCTTCCACACAAGGATGAATTAAACGCTTTCATATTGCAAGTGGCACATCGAGTCATAATACAAGAACCAAAATACGCACTAGATTCAATGAAAGCCGTCTGTGGAACTGCACTTCGAGACTTTCTTCCAGACAGTAATTCCATCTTAAACATTTACGAAAGCTTGAAAACAACGGTTATGAAAGTTATCAAACTCTTCAATGCTATTCCCTTGAATAAGGAAGAAACTATGGCCTTTGATTTTCTGAAAAGATTTATAAGAGGAAGAAATTCGGAGCAATTAAGGCGACTTTTGAGATTATTAACGGGATCTGATGTCATTTGCGTCGATAAAATAGAAGTGAGTTTTGTGGTTCGACATGGTAGTCGACGTATTCCAACTATCCATACATGTGGGCCTTCACTTGAGCTTCCGTCGACGTATTCGAGTTTCCCCGATTTTCGGAGCGAATGGGAGAACATTTTAGAAAACAGAGAGAGCATTAAAATGAACATAGCTTAAATCTTCTCACATTTAATTACATCGCAATTTTGCCTCTTTGAAATTGTGTATTGCAATAGTTTGTATGTTGCCACCGTATTTAGTTTTGTTTTATAAAATCAAGGGAAAATTATGTTTTTATTTTTGAATTACACAAAGAGGCAGAGCCAATTTACTTTTAACTGTACTATAATAACCAGGAGCATTGTTTTAAGTTTTGTTTTTTGTTGTGATTTTATTTAAAGCATATTACCGGTCAGGTTAGTTTTTTTTTTGCCAGAAAGACTGCAAAAGTTACAAAATTGCGCGTTATGTAAAATTTCAAATGCATGATATTTTGTTTTATTTTCGATATTTGTATGGTTAATTGCCTTTAAACAGTAAATGGAAACATGCCTTTACTTTATTAAGTTGAATAAAATAATAAAAAATCACAAGAAATCGTATGTAAACTCCGTGGTGACCTCGGGTTGACAGACTAACACCCCCACCCCCCTCTATTGCGCCCCTCCCTGAAAATTCTGTAAAATGTCCCATATTATCACCGCAACTCCCCAAATGCCCCTCCAAATACATTACCTGCCACCCCAACTCCCGAAAAACTGGCGAGGGATGGATAAGAAATACACGCTTATACAAATGTGAATATGGCACAATTTCAAGGTGTAGGTAGGGGGAATAGTGTCGATTGTACTGGTCACAAAAATTTTGTTCGAGATTATGTAATGACTCGGTCATGATAGCCGGCCATCTTGCCCTGTAATTGGGAAGATAACTCTTGTTTGAAGATTGTTTTTGACTAGCTATTTTTTACCGCGAAATACGACACTCTCTGAAGAATGGTTATGATTGGCTGAACTGTAATTTATTCAATATGGCAATATGGCAACTACCGTATACCGTTATATAGTACGCTAGTTAGTGTCGAAGATCTGCTTCATGGCCAGGGACTATCGTTATTTTGAAAGTGGAGAGGGGGAATTGCGAGGGAGTCAACCTCGCAGCAGCGTAGTCGTAAGAACGAGAGCTGTATGCGCGAGTGGGTCTGGTGGGTCTGGTGGCTGAACACATAGAAAAATTTGAAATCTAGAATCCCGGAGAAGTGCATTCTCGGTCATCCCGAGACTCGGTAATCGTGTTTCAGATAAGGCATATCTTTCTCGAAAACAATCGATATCGCGGCTAATTCCGCGGAAAACAAAACAAAAGGAGAAACCAAGTCTCCTTCTAACAAACGTCCATCAAATGGGTGTTGGTGGCAACTTAGGTAACTCAGTTTGCCCCTCTTTGTACTCCCAATTCCATGAGAAGCTGGCACCGCCACTGTTGCGGAGAGGCGTTCTTCAAAATCTTCCCATTAAAGAGACCCGCAAGTGAACGATATTCACTAACTTATACCCGTTGCATGTGCCCCGTTAGTGTCCGATCACCAGCACAGAAAACTAACCTTTGTGCTTATGAGTGCGACTCCCATGCGCCTATTTTCTTCCACTCTTCTGACAGTCATCGGCCGCTAAGCCGCCAAAAGGATCTCTCTCGAGGAGGAATCGACAAATTTCGGCCTCTCTCTACCGACCATTGGGCTCGTCAAAAAGGAGGATAACGTATAAAAAGTCCGTATAATCCGAAAAAGTACGGTTTTAAGTCACACGATGTGTTTACATCTAAATGGCATATTTTTCGGATTATATTGACTTTTAATACGTTATTGTTAAATTTATCGTCTCTTCTAGCTCGAATCGTACTGAATTGCACCACAATATCAGCTATAAAGGAAAACATTACTCTTGATGATAAATTAGTCATTTAATCGTGTACATCAACGTAATATTTCAAGTATTGTTTCACGTAGTTCTAGATATAAGTCAAGGGCTTTATATGCATCGGTTGGATACTGCATGGCGTTTTCAATCATCAGTAACATACAGATATCATAGATGTCTTCATCACATGGTATTGCTTTCCGAAACATTGTCTCTTCTCTGCAAATAAGGATCTGGTTGTTTTCAATTAATGTCTTGTAATCTTGAACATTGTAAAGTTCTGGAGCAGAAAACATGACGATTGGTCGACCGGATGGAACATGTTGGTTTGTAGTTGGTCGGATAATATGATTATCCCATACTTCAGTGACAGAATCTAGCTCATCCTGAAATAAAGACACGTAATTTAATATCAATTCACACTTAAAGATGATTCACATATTGATGATTTAAAATATTGGTAGAATACAGTTTATTTTCTCATTCGCCTGCTACACTGTCTTTGCACATGAAACTGCGTTTTCACTGAGAATTGTGAAGTAAAGCTAGCTTTAAACTAGTTAAATCTACTCTACCGTGGTTGTCCATAGTGACATTGCACAGCGATTAACACATCTAACATGATGTATCACTCTAAAGCACCAAACTATATATGGCATTTCGACCCTTATGATAAGCTAAAACCATTTTGCATGTAGTTCTATGTAATTGGTCGTGTTTACAGATGGTCACCCTAGATACACTTTCTATAAATTACCTCATTTGCCAATTCTCGATCTACTTTGTACCTACTTCAACCTAGTTGACCGCAATGGCACTATGATGAACAATGGTTATCCCCCACTACAGTTAACTACATGCAGGATCGTAAGATGTGACCGAGGCTTTGAAGGAATACAATCAAGAGTGAATTATGTTTGTCATTATATGTGGCCGGATTAATTGAATTTACTTACCTGTATAAGTGGCAAAAAGCAGAAAATAATCAAATTTTTATCTAAAACTTACCATTAACTTTGATTTGGTCAAAAAATGCTATCCAGAATTCAGTACATTGTCTTCTAAGAACACCCCACCAACATTCAATTCTCTGGTTATGGGTGCTCTGCCCGTACATAAATGAACGTTCACCAGCCATTTGATCCATCCCATGTCTGCGAAAAAAACGTTGAAATTCACACACATGACCGTTCTCAGTACCTCTATCTGCTCTAACAATTCGAGGACATCCAATTTCCTCTACGGCTTTTAGAAAGTATCCTCCTATTAATCGTGGATCACTGCTTGTGGAATTTTTCGCGAATATCAATCGACGCATCCGTTTATGCATATTCCAAATGGTTTTAGCTTATCATAGGAGTCGAAATGCCATATATAGTTTGGTCCTTTGGAGTGATACATCCTACGTCTTAGTCTGTGCTGCTGTCTCAGAAAAACCCCTTCGGGATCTAGTATACTCATTAATAGCCGGACCTCTTCTTTTCTTGACTTTAATCCGTTTTGCTTTAATTTTTGATACATCCACCTGTATCCATGTAAGCTACCGGATCCAATATGTTCCTCCATTATAAATTCTACTACGGTCATAATATCAGCCCAATTACGACGTTTGTATAAGTTTTCAGCGTACATAATATTTTGCAGTTGTCTACGCGAAAGGTTTATTCCATTTCTCTCAGATAATGATTGTAAAATTTCACCCTGTTTCATACCAGTTAAAAAGTATTTTTTTATTAAATGCAGCCTGTATTCAGCCATTGTGATTACACAACTAGTTGGATTTGGTATTTACAAGCCCATTTATACAAGTTATTTCGTTTAAACGAAATAATTAATTCGTTTAAACGAAATAATTATTTCGTTTAACCGAAATAATAAAT
>NW_008709379.1:6376971-6392077 GCF_000327385.1 Lottia gigantea
CGAGATAACTTTTCTTTTAAACGAAATAATTAATTCGTTTAAACGAAATAATTAATTCGTTTAATCGAAATAATTATTTCGTTTAAACGAAATAATAAATAAATATGTTTACAATTGCGCCTTAGGGGCTCCGTATAAATTAGATGATTCTACACTTTTATGGATTTTATCTAATATTTGAAGGAACAATGTAGAATGTACCAATCATCATCTGCCGCATTATGGTCACGTTATGTATATAATACTACTCACCATAAGAACTGATATTGGAGGTATTCGTCAGCATGAATGTTCAAAATCTTATCACTTTTTAAGGAGTTTTAGTGCACAAGCCGTGTCTTTGATGCCAGTCCATCTTTAAGAAAACACTATGTACATTTCACATAAAGATTTTAATTGGATCATTTCAATTACTAAAGTAGAATATTCTGAAAACCAGGGTTATAACGAAAAAGCGAAGAACGACTGATTCCTGTAGTGGGGACTTTTAAGACGAAGTTAACTTGACGAAAAATTGAGGAAACCTGCAAAGTTGGTTGATAACCCATAAGGCAATTAAAGATTGCCTCGCCCTTGTATTACCCATAAATGTAATACCCACTATAAATGTAATACCCACCATAAATGTAACAAAAATCAACCATAAATGTAATACCCACCATAAATGTAATAGTCATCAACCATAAATGTAATTACCAAAACCCACCATAAAGGTAATACCCATCAACCATAAAGGTAATAAACAACGGTGCAGTTAAAAATAGTGTAGATAAGCAGAGGCCGCGGAGCGGGGGGGGGGGGGCCTGGCTCATAAAATTTTACTTTTTTCATTCTAATTTTTTTTCTCATCTTCATACGATAATGTATTGAATCTGAAAATCGAGTGGCCGAAATCCGACGAGTTTTGGTATGGGGGTAAGGATGGAGGTGAGGTCGGTTCGATTTTTCGGACCACGGGCCCCTCCACTTCTGGAGACGCCTCGCGGACCCTGTTAAGTCAGCATTGATTGAACTGCAAAGTCACAAAAATTGTCATGTGAGCACTGAATAGAACTATGATGTATAGATTTTCTGCCGAGGACTTTACCTTGAAATTTCATGGTTTACCGGGGATTAGCCCTTTTTAACCGCTTAAGGCACGAGTCTTCCATATATTGCCATGCTTATCTTGTGCCAATACGAAAAAAGAGCGCATTCAAATTTTAAAAAAGTTTGGGAATATTTCTGGGCTGAAATCTGACAAACCAAATCAAAAAGATAAGACAAAAAAATCAGGTTCAATCTAAATGCATTCTAAAGAGCAACGTTTCTAGTATTAATATGCCATCAAACTCAACTAAGCTAAATTATTCTGTGTATTTTGTTATGATAATGTTTTGTTATGGATTTAGCTTTGGGAGTCTAGATCATGACTCATTCCTTTCAAATGTTACTTTTCTTGTTTATGTCAAAGAATTTCGTCATTATTCAGCGAAATTGTTAACACTTCGATTATATCACGGTGTCTTCAAGGGTTAATTTTAACCTTTTCAAGAAGAGTTCTACCGATAACGGTGCCCAAAAGGCTTTTCATTCACACTACAACTGTAGAACCGTTTTAAGACTAGTTTACTGTAATGTAAATGGACACTTGGCCAATAAGAGCATATATTCATCATGGGAGATATGCGTTTCATTAATAACAACAGGATCCTTATATAATCCTATAAATCCCAAAAACTTAGTAATTTTCCATGAAAACTTAATTCACTATTGAAAAAACGCTTAATATTAAGATTAAGCGTTTTTCAATATTTACATTGTTTTAAGAATTTTCAAATTTTTCAGTTTTACAGGGATTCTGCTGTAATATTATGACACCAGGTAAGGTCACTGATGAACATCTACTCATATTGACCATTCTTGAGAACTTCCATTTTATGTTCATTCTAAGACGTAGTATCAGTTAAAGGTGCTTCTACTTTCTACCAACAATCTATTTGTACTCACGATGTTCACACAGATCAAACTTCAGCCATGTTCAACCCCTCGTGGAAAGTATAACAGAATAACATATTTTCAATTTTCAAAGGAATTACTTGTCATCAGCCATTTAATCAACGAGTAGAAATTATATGACCTAAAATGCCATTCTCACGGCTAGAGTCCGGCTAGAGTCAGGTGGCCAGTGACAACCTCAACAAAATTTAACTATTTGGTTACTGGTTGAAAGGGGGAAGCATCGATGATAGAACACTTAATGTAACATGGAAACCTCTTTCTTACTTTTTAGTCGACAGTTAAAGGCTGGGAATGGTTGAGAGAAGAAGGTTGCCTTTCTAAACCCACTTAAACGAAACTTTATGCGCATGTGTCCACGGCCGCCAAGTTTGACTGTGTTACGTTGAATGCCTTTGTAAACGTGTGTAAAAATTCATTTAAGCTGACATCTAAAGATCAAAGCCAGATTTATAGTTTGTCCATTACTAATTACACAACCTAAAAATAACACTGACCATGCTTATGTTTTAAACTTACTCTGGTGAATATCTTTGCTCAACAATAAATCCAATCTGTCTAAACTACACATTTCATTTACAATTTAACATATTTGTGACATTCAGGTCCTCTGACAAAAGGTGAAATTACATTTATATTAAATGTTTTAAATTAAATATATATTGAAAATATAATTTACAAAAGTTTGCAGACAACCGAACGGGTCCAAAGATTTCAGATTCTATTTTATCCTTAATATCATGTAATAAGCTGGAATGTTGGGAGATTTTAGCCGACGAATTGATTTAACGCAGTTTACTACTGTAGGTTCCAATTGTCTTTGCCTTTATCTCACTTCCTAGAATGAATAAGACAGCATGAACGTAGAAAATCATAATACTCTCTAAAAAATTGTTTTTTTATATTGAAGATTTTATGTCTGCAATCAATATGCCAACTATAATCAAACTAAGCTATCTGAAGTCCCAGAAAGGAATTAAGAAACCCATGCGCGCCAACCCGACAAAGCACTTGAAGCATGTCTTCCATCGACCTTTTGGTGTATAAATAATAATAGTAACAATAAATAATATTATTATCATTGCTCCATTATGTCAATCAAAGATAAAGTGATTCTGTTCGCTCAACTATTGTTGATAACGTCCTACTGGTTGAATAAAACCATACCTCTGTGCTCTGTGTTGTTTCTGTTACCCATGTTGAACACTGCCCCTTCGCCTAATCTAAATCTAGCATTCTGGGGTAATCCTGAAGAGACGCATGTTGTAAATATTGTTGTTAATATGGTTAATATTTATGATTATTTTTATAGATTGAGTTTAGACTTCTATATGTGGAAAGGTTCAAGAAAGGCCTAAAAAAGTCTTGTCGTCCAACAGAATCCCTTTCAATGGGACATGTTGTCATTCCAAACGATGGTTAGAAATCTTCTTCTCGTATCAAACCATATAATCCGCTAGCCTGACAAATATGATCCTACCCGATCCTCGGACTGGATGGGATTTCGGCACGTTTTTGAAATGTCTTTTTTACGGGAGTTGCTCCTACAAACTTTTGGGTCGCTAGTTTTTGAGAATTTCCACCATTTAATAAGTCAACTTTTGTATCTTATAGAAGCTGAAAAATCATTAAGTCCACCAATATATTACCAAATATTCTACAATATCCCTGTATCCAACATGGTATACCACAAAACAGCCCAGGGAAAGGATTTTCGCTTCGCCATATAACTCCATAGGTTAACTCTACACTCCTCGACTGTATTTTGGTACATAGTGGAGCACAGGAGCATATTATAGAATATCCGGATATGTCTCGATGGAGAATAAAGGCAAATTTCGGTATCTAGACTAAGGTTGAACTATATTGAGTGGTTCAACCTTAGTATAGTTACCGGAATTTGGTTTTTAACTTGATGAACGTCTGACCCTAAATGTGTCATCTGCATATTACGTCCGAGAAACGGACAGTGCTGATGCTTTTTGTTTTGCTTCTTAATTTAATTACAACCCACTAAATTATAATACGTTGTTTGTAAATTAGTACCAGTGTAATATATCAAAAATGAAAGTGCAACTTACTGAAGTGTGAGTTAGATTGTGTTTGAGCTGAAGCTGGTACAAAATCTGTCTGAATGCTGCCAATCGCATCAGCCTCTATTCTGTCACCTACAAAGTGTAGTAATATTTCCTTTCTTATTACGTTTCACACCAATTATTGTTATCAAACAATATTAGATTTGTCAAAGTTAATGCTGAAAATATCTAAATACTATATTTTTTGTAAAATTATAGAAAATAAATTGTGCTTAACAGATACAAATTTGTGCATCTCGTTGTATATTGGTCTCACAAGATTTGAAATTAATTAAAAAAAATGACACATTGAGTTACAAAACGTATAAGGACATAAAACTCGGCTTTGGTAAATACCTGTGCGGTAAACATTGCCTCTGTCACCGATGTCAACTTGCGCTCCACGTGCCAGATCAAAATTTGGATCATCGGCTGGTCCTGCTGAACTGTCTACAAAACAAAAAAACTGTAACAAAAGTCTCATGAATTGTTGCTCAATCCTTCGAGTATTAAAGTCGTCGGTGACATTTTAGTATCAACTAGTAAAATACATTCCAATAATTAATTATCTCAAAACGAAATACATCATATGATGATGATATGCGCTATGACCAAATACAACAATGTCTATCATACGAAAATACGCCATATCTTTTAACTTACATCTTTTTTTTTATCGTGAATCTCTACTTTGTGACGTGGGCTACTGATATTAAGAGACTATGTTCTCATCACTATCCGACACCAAATCATTTCTCATTAAATATACATATGTATAACAAAATCGACATATATTATGTATCTTACTCCAATCTTTTTGAGAAAAAAAAACTCAAGTTAAAGCCATAAAAGGTTAGATCAAAATCTGAACAAAACTTAGTCAATTAATCTAACAGTGTTAAAATATTCAAAATTAAAAAATCACCAAAGTTGAACACATTTGTGATATCATTTACAGGAAAATACCGCTAATAACATTGTTTGTAAACACTAAATATTATCCATATAGTTAATATAGTTATTTTCAACGTATTTGATAAAATGGAGAAACGGACATTATTACGAGTGGTTCATTTTCAAAGTATTTCTTACCAGGTGGTTGGCTGCTACTATATCCTGTATAATCAGGCACAACCATGGTCGACGATTTTCGTTTGCTCCAACTATCTGAAATACATTAGCATATGATAACACGAGACTCTTCATTTCATACTGAAACTCAGATTTAACTGAATTCTTTATAAACACTATTTCATTCTTAATATGATTGTGGGCAAGACATTCTTATATACACCCTGCCCTCTCTTACCTAAATTGTACACCGAAATAAATCTCTGCAAGTAACAAATTTTATATATAACAAAACACAAGACAATATAATGGAATGTAACACACTTCTTTCAGGTTGGGCACATAACTTTTCCACACAATATACACGTGTCGTCATTAGATGTCTTGTGTTTTGTTATATGTGCTCCTCGCTTCTATATGTAGTTCAAATCTTATAACGAATTGTAAAGTTCAAGGGAAGTAATACGCAACCAAAAAGTTTTTGTTTTGTTTTGCCTCCATTTGCTTTGGCGGCTGTAGTTCCAGAACCTGCATTACTACACCGTCGCCATATTTAACGACGCATTTCCATGCTACATATCGTGGCATTCCGTCGCTAGTTGAATTAAATAAAATATTTTTTCATGAGTTACGTCTCTTAAACTTTTGTCATGTTGGTTGAGTATGTTAAGCAGCTTTGACGGGTGTGGGACCAAACAGGTTATGCTTACTCTTCTAGACACCTGATACTACTTTTCAGTATGAAATACTTACTCACTTATGAATGATATATACTTCTTCATACAAAAAGTTCATTAGCTGCTACTAATGTTTCGCCAATAGGTTGTTTGTATTTCGTGTTTCGTAAATCGGTGCGGGTCGTTAGTACTTGGATTATTTATTGCTGTGTATTTTCAAATTTAAAAGGCCAGTTTTGAAAAAGTCGTAAAATCTTCATTGATATTTCATCTATCAAGTAATAAGTATAATAATAATATAATATATATTACTTTCTGATGGCTGTATATTCTGTCTTTCCTCAACTGTCACCACAGATTTACAGTTAGTCTGATCTGGAATTAAAAATAGCTTTGCTGTTGTTCGCTTTTACCAATTTGTATACTACAATATTTGTGGGTGCGCTTTCGGTTGTTTTATTTTGATTTGTGAAATTATGTTTTATCATATATTCTCTTGAACTTGACCTCTATCTAATCGAACCGATAATATCCCCTACTATGAGAAATAGTCCATACCAGTATTAAGATCCCTGTCCATACACGAACTTTCACCAATAAGACCTGAAATTACATTATTATATATCTTACAATCCGAATCTGAATCGAAAAAAAACACACCCTCATTGACAAACGTTTAAAGGGACAGTTGTGCAATTTGTTGACCAATCGTACCTTAGAAACGGGATTATTTTTGTAGCTAAGCCAATCAGCAATAGTGTTCAGCTCACTATTATCCGCGCTTGAATGTTAAAATGACGACTCGTCATTTTAAGATTCTCATACTTTGTGAGATATAGAAAAGATATATATATAGAAATAGTGAGTAAAATTCCTAGTTTGAATCTTGATATTTTTAAAGGAGTTTCTGGTACCTCTGAAGACTATTTACATATGTTGTGTACCTACTTCTGGTTCAACTCAGTGTTAACCGGAAAAAGATAAAACGTCTACTACGCATGCCCTAACCACGGTCATATGATGACGCTACTTAAATCCACTTCCAACAAGGCGCGTGTTATTTTTTTGCAAAATCCTTCTGCTTCGAAATGTTTGTCGACAACCGCCATGCAGTTAACCTGAGACTTCCTGGATCTTGATGAAATATCTTCGGCTTGCCTTGCTTCCAGGAGAGTTTGTGACACTGGCAACATCAACGACGGCTGTATCATCATTCCCATCGTTCTTGGCAACCAAATCTGTCTTGGCCAATATGGAGCAATCAGAATTACTTTGCACTGATAGTGATACAGCTCCATGTGATACAGAAACAACGTTATCAGGCTGAAAGGGAGGGGAAGCATATGCAAACATATTGTCCAATGGGATGGACAGTGCTACCTGAATTGCAATATTGTTCTGGAGAAGCATCTGCCAAAAATTTCATGTCTCCCAACACAACTATACCGCCCTGTTTCTTCAGGTATTGTAATACGGTGGAATTGTCTGTTCTGATGGAGACCACCTTTCCTCCCCCATATGCTGGCCAAGTACCCTGCACTACTTGACTCTCCAAATGAGCACCCCAATCCTGGAGTGATACATCTGTTGTTAAGGTCAATGTAGGTACAAGTGGAACCGGTGACCGACCCTTTTCCATCTTCGTCCAGCACAACAAATGAGTTTTGAGACTTTTGGCCGTTGCGATATAGATACTCATACTCTGCATACTTGGATTCCAAGTTTCTGTAATAAATGAAACTGTATGGGTTTCATAAAAAGACGAGCATTGTTTAGAAGTTCCAGACATGATGCTATCATTCCCAACAAACGAAGGTAATCCCTTGCCGTATTCTGCTCCTTCAACATTTGATAAGCAGCTTTACTAAAATTCTTCCTTCTCTCTAAAATAGGCAGGATGATTCCTTGTCTGAATTTCCAGGGAGCCCCCAGGCTTTCTATTTCTTGAGAAGGGATCAGGTGAGACTTTTTTAGTTTTACTATGAAACCGAGGTGATTGAGAGTTGTCAGGACTTTTCCCCTATCCAAAATCAGCCTCGGTTTCGTCCCACTTGCTGTCAATATATCGCCCAAATAAATGGCCATGTGTACATTTGTTGCCTCAGATGACCTGCCACTACAGCTAAGAACTTTGGGACCGAGGTAGAGCTTTGAACTGATATACCACTTTCTCCACACAAAAACGGAGATCCTTCCGATGTTCTGGCCAAATAGCATCCTTTAGGTCATTAGAAATGGCCCAATCTCCCTTGCTTACCATGCCTATAACCTTAACAAGTGGTCCATCTTGAAATGTGTCTTGCGATAAACCTGTTGAGAGGCTTCAGGTTGATAACCGGACGCAGTTCCCCGTTCTTTTTGGGAAGTAGGAATAATGTACTGTAAAAACTTCCGTTTCTGGAACTCTTTCTATAGCATTTTTTCCAAAAGGGAATTTACCTCTGTTTTTATAAGACAAAGCTCTGTTTGAGAAACCAGAAAAATGTTTTTTGTACAAGTTCCAGTTTGTAGCCATCTTTTATTATTGACAAAGCCAATTTGTTCGATGTGACATGCTTCAAAGGTTCCAGAAACAGCTACAGACTTCCACAGGTATCTCCGGAAAATCGTCCCTTAAATCCTTGAAGGGGTTAGATTTTTGTCCCAAGGGACACTTCTCGGGGAAGGCGAGGACGAAACTGGTGCTCACTAACCACCGTAATCACCGTGGTTTACTGGTTCAAAAGGTTTGATTTACATACGAACCCTTTTGAAAGGTTCATGTTGATGTGCACTACTCTTGCATTTCCGAATTTGAAAGTCATGCAGCAAGTCTTGCATGGTTCGCTTCTGTTCCTTGCGAACCTTCAAATTGGTCTCAAGGCCAGGACCAAAACACCTTCTGTCAAAGGCACAGTAGACAACCTTCTAACCACATCTAGTTCATATAAAGCCGAGGCCGACATAGCCACAGTACGTCTTATGATGTAGTGGAACGCACTCGACTCTACCTAGTTAATCCAGATTTTAATGGTCATGGCAAAAAATGTTCTGAACTTTTTCAATAGTTTGTTTTTTGGTCATGGCAAAAAATGTTCTGAACTTTTTCAATAGTTTGTTTTTTGCTATCAGCACATGTCGGCAAACCTTCCATTGGCGAACCAAATGCCTTCTGGATGAACAATTAAATGATGATTCACACGAGCGCTGCCAGATGACCACGATCGGTGATCTTTTCAGCCATTTTAAAAGGCTGATCAAAAAGTGAACGATCAGATTTCGAGAACGAGACTTTGTTGTCGTGCCTCTGAATCAGGCAATGTTCGATAATGTCATCTAAAGGAGGTACCATTAAACAAGACTTGGTTTCCTCCCTTGTGGGAAAAGTTTTAAGCACTCCTCTGAGAATGTTGTGACTGTGTTAGGAGTGTTGGACCTCTAACTTTGCTCCAAATTTTTTTCTTCCCTGAGATTCAGAGCATCCTTCCCAAAAATATCAGAAAGACTTTTGTCCTTGGTCTCTGTAACATTTAACTTTTCAGTAGAATGATCAATTTCGTTCTGTAAAACTGGCATACTGTTATTTCCATCTGACTTTGCATAGTTTGAAGAAAAACAATTTAGTTCACTCTGCCAAGGTTGTAGCGATTAAACATCATCATCATCACTGGAAGAAGAAATAAATGTATAAATTATAATCTTGGCCCTTTTAGCATAAGCCTTATTTAGAAAAATATTGTCATTGTTTTCTAATATTTGTTATTTGTCAATATAATTAGCCTGATGAAATCTTTGTGATTTGCCGAATTTCTGATGATTCTTGTAAGCCGCCCCAAAACGTGGTGGAATAAAAGCCCGTCGTTCAAAAGCATCTAGAAATCTATCTAATTTAGATTATAGATTGGAGAAACGATTTCGCGAACTCACCTTTACAACCTTACCTTAGAAGCGGTGTGTGCTTCGGAGTTGGGTCCGATTTCTCCCCATTTCCGGTTTCGGCCACAACACTTTCATCTCAAATCAGAATGCTTCAGAATTGTCCTTTAATCCAAGAACTTAGAAGAGAATCTGTCATCTGAATCTGAAGACATCTCTTTCAAAACCAAAAATAATCACTGAGTAAATAAAGCTAATCTAAACACGTGCGAACACACGCGCCGAGCAATAAAAACTGATTTGGGCAGCGTCATCATGTGACTACAGTGGTTAGGGTTCAACCGGAAGTAGGGCGAGTTTAAAGATATCTTAAAGTAATGAAATTCAGGTGTATATATGTCTGGTAATGTATTATGAAATGAAATAAAAAACAATTTGATTCTTCGCATTATTTTAAGTGTCTTCTGATATGTCAAGTTTGCCTGAGATTGATCCATTCATCATTTTTTCATCTTATGTTGTAAGTTTAAAATATCGTATTTTCATGACATGTTTGAAGGGCTGTCAAAACATTAAAAAAATCTAAAGATCTAAATCATCTGTAAACTGAAGAGAGGGACCCTAAATCTTAATAAGATGCACAACCATTCTGAAGAAATCAGTTTTTTGTGAGAACTTGAATTCCTTGATTGGCCATATCACTCGGCAAAACTCTCTCAAAACATACAGGAGTTGTAGTGGAATTCATATAATAATTCCATATTTTCATAACATGAAATAGACCCGTCAAGGTGTGTATATAATTTCGAACGAACTTGATCGACAACGTTTCTTCAGTCTGACTTTATCTCCAATTGTCTTGACGCCTAGATCATTAAGGTCTTTGTCTGAGAGATCTGGTATATCTTCGATTGAAACCTGCAAATAAACAGAAAAATGAAGCGTTATTGATGTGTAACCACACCAAAGCATAGAACATTTTACCAGAACGTTGAAAATGTTCATACAACTTAAAATTAGAAATAACAGTGAACAGTATGCATCTCCCTAGTATTTTCATTCTTAGCACAAGCAATGACAGGATTTGAGTTCAAATTAGTTCAACCCCCATTCATAAAGCAATACCTATCGCCGTTTATTACAGTTCTCTAATATATGTGAATTCTAAACAAATTTTGTTAGTATATGATACTTAGTGATGAGATACATAACAGTACGTTATCAGATAATGTTTTTTGTGGGACTTTGCTTTCAGTCCCAGTTTGTTATCGAAATGTCAATTCTTTTTTTTTTTTTTTTTTTTTTTTTTTTCGAAATTTACACACCTTCCTGAGCTTAGTCTACAGTAGTTGCAGCAACCATTCAACTTCTCTAGACCTTGTGTAGTGGCGACGTGTTCCTTAAGTGTATATTGGAACATTTTTGCAAAACCGGAAGTGCCACAGTTCAACATGTGCAAAAAATCGAAAATCAGTTCTAGAAGGCGTATTTTTGCATCGATTTTCTTCGGGTTTTCATTTCTACAATCATTTCTACAAATCTGACCTGTTAGCACTTTTTTTGGCCGATTTTCGAAATTTTTGGACCATTTTTCAGTTTTTTTCGGATTAATCTGAAATTTTGATAAAAGATGCATGTCACTAATGTAAACCATTTGACGTATTCAAAATTTTAGCGTCACTTCCGGTTAAAGTGAAAAATCGATTTTCACTTCCGGTTGAATAACTTCCGGTGTGATTGAAATATTTCAACGAAATTATGTATATCGTTATTAATCTTAATTCTATGGCCGATTTTAAAATAAAATTTAGTCCGAAAAAAATACTTCGGCCGCCATCTTGATTTGAGGTGGGCGTGGCACATCCGAGTTGAATTACTAATTGTTTACATTTTGGGGCTGGGGCATAACTCGCATAGGATACGTTTGTTAAAAAAGGGACTTTGCACACAATTACCTCATCCTTTTGGCCAGTTTGTGTTAACAGCTCAGTTGTTTCAGCTTTATAGTTCCAAAAAAGGAACGGGTTTTAACATTTGGATATTTTCATTTTTCGATTTTGACCTTTGTTGACATTTGTTGACCTATATCTTTTGACTCGAATAATGTAGAAGCTTGAAATTTGAAACACAACATAACATTTGGAATATCAATTACCCTATTCAAAAAAATTAAGGTGGGCGTGGCACATCCGGGTAATATTACTCATTATTGATATTTTTGGCCAGGAGCATAACTCGCAAAGTATACGTTTGTTCAAAATGGAACTTTGCATACAATTATCTCATGAATTGAGCCACTGTGTCTTAGAAGTTCGGTTGTTTCCGTTTCTTAGTTCAAAAAAAAGGAACAGGTTTTGGAAATTCAAAATTTTCAATTTTTGACCTTGACCTTTGATGACCTTGACCTTTATTGGGTCAAAGGTCATTGACGTTGTCTATTAGTTTATGGTCTCATATTTGACCACTGACGTCTACTTTCGCTTTCATAGCTGTCCAAAAACATCCAAATTCGCAACTTTGGACTGCTCTAGCACGTGACCTCCTTAACCTAGAGGGTTAATTTTTTCGGTTTCCTAATGTGCTTCTCATGCCCTTTACATAGATATATAACAATCGTTCTTTTAAAGCAAAATTGAAATTCGTGATTTTTTCAAATTTGAGGTTTTTTTTACAATATTTGCGTCTTTTTGAGCTTGGTGTATGTATATCTTATGATCTATTTGATGTAGAACCTCGATATTTGGAATACAACTAGACACTTTGAATATGAATTCACCTATGACAAAAAAACTTATGTGGGCGTGGCACATCCGGGTTGAATTACTAATTGTTTACATTTTGGGGCTGGGGCATAACTCGCATAGGATGCGTTTGTGCAAAAAGAGACTTTGCACACAATTACCTCGTCCTTTTGGCCAGTTTGTGTTAACAGCTCAGTTGTTTCAGCTTTATAGTTTCAAAAAAGGAACGGGTTTTAACATTTGGATATTTTCATTTTTCGATTTTGACCGTTGTTGACTTTTGTTGACCTATATCTTTTGACCTCTTTTATGTAGGAACTTGACATTTGGAATATAACGTAACATTTTGAATATTAATTAACCTATTTAAAAAAAATTGAGGTGGGCGTGGCACTTCCGGGTTAAAATTCTCATTATTGACATTTTTGGCCAGGGGCATAACTCGCAAAGTATACATTTGTTCAAAATGGAACTTTGCACACAATTACCTCAAATTTTGAGCCACTTTGTCTTAGAATTTCAATTGATTTTGCTTCATAGTTCAAAAAAAGGAACAGGTTTTGGAAATTCAAAATTTTCAATTTTTGACCTTGACCTTTGTTGACCTTGACCTTTGTAGGATCAAACGTCATTGGCATTGGCTATCTATTTATACTTTTATATTTGCTGTCCTATGTCAACTTCCGGTTTTATAGTTGTTAGCAATTTGAAATTTTAATGGCGTATATCTCTTGATCTTGACCTTTTTAGGCCTTCTCCTTCACAGGATCAAAGGTCATTGACCTTGGCTATCTGCTGATACTTTCATTTGTGAGGCTTGACGTCCACTTCCGGTATTAGAATCTTCTAAAAATGAAACTTTATCAACTTCACACTGTTCTTGCGCTTGATCTAATTATCGTCGAAGGTTGATTTTTTCAGGGTCTTTTGCATTTTGCAACATTTGCAAAGTCCCACTCTGTGCCACGAGTGGCTCTAGTTTTTTTTTTTTATTATTATTATTGCCCTGTTCCTTTAAATAAGAGTGCCAGGGTTGGGTGCCCTGGACTCACCCTTTTACAACAACATTGATCTGCATCATGGAGGTCAATCGTATTCAGAATTAGATGCTATGTACTTGTCTAATACATACGACACGATACATCTGTGCAATGTTCAAAGACAAAATACCTCTTTTATTTATGTCATAATACGTCTAATTCATAATGCAAATGTTAAATTACATAAAACCACCGACAAAATAACTAAAATGATACGTGCAATGTCCTTTCACTTTTGACATTGTACATTGAACAAAGCATAATTGTCTTTGCATCTTTTACATTGCACTAGTTACATTACATCTTCGTCTTAGTATCTTCTACATTGCATTAGCGAACGTGTTTTATCTCGACGGCATTATCTTTTTGTGACTTGTGGGCGGAGCCTATCAGCAATATTAAATCATACAAAATAACTTCTCCCCAAGGAACTCTGTGATGGACACTGACCATTAATTCATTTTACATCATTATTCAACTGTATAATTAGAAACCCTGTTTATCTTTGATTTTTGTCTATATATTGAAGTCTGACCTCAAAGGAAACACCTGGATTTTATTTGACACATTGCAAAATGTTCAGGAACTATCGTGGAAAATACTGAAGTTTTGAATTTGTTCTGCAACATTAGGGGAGTTAAAGGTGGTCTGACTCCGAATTTTAGGCTAGGCTACACCTGCTGGTCATATTACTAATTTACATCTGTTTTGAACCTTTATTCAGTAAGACGTGGACCTTAATAATGTCAATTCAAAATATACTATTAGAGCTAAGTCATAGATTCCGAGTAATAGCTAATGACATAGAATCTGGTCGATCACTTGATGAATCTAAGCATCAAATAGAAAGTGTGTATAATATTTTATCTACCCTCGAACTTAGTGGTCAGTGTCCATCACAGAGTTCCTTGGGGAGAAGTTATTGTGTATAACTTAAAGACTTTGTTCAATGTACAATGTCGAAAGTGAAAAGACATTGCACGTATAATTTTAGGTATTGTGTCGGTGGTTTTATGTAATTTAACATTTGCATTATGAATTAGACGTATTATGACATAAGTAAAAGAGGTATTTTGTCTTTGAACATTGCACAAATGTATCGTGTCGTATGTATTAGACATAAGTACATAGCATCTAATTCTGAATACGATTGACCTCCATATTGCATATCAGACAACAAAAAGAACTAGAGCCACTCGTGGCACAGAGTGGGACTTTGCAAATGTAGCAAATTGCAAAAGACCCCGAAAAAATCATCCTTCCACGATAATTAGATCAAGCGCAAGAACAGTCTAAAGTTGAGAAATTTTCATTTTTTAGAAGATTCTAATACTGGAAGTGGACGTCAGACCTCACAAATGAAAGTATCAGCAGATAGCCAAGGTCAATGACCTTTGATCCTGTAAAGGAGAAGGTCTAAAAAGGTCAAGATCAAGAGATATACGCCATTAAAATTTCAAATTGCTAACAACTATAAAACCGGAAGTTGACATAGGACTGCAAATATAAAAGTTTAAATAGATAGCCAATGCCAATGACGTTTGATCCTACAAAGGTCAAGGTCAACAAAGGTCAAGGTCAAAAATTGAAAATTTTGAATTTCCAAAACCTGTTCCTTTTTTTGAACTATGAAGCANAAACAATTGANA
>NW_008709379.1:6392127-6408110 GCF_000327385.1 Lottia gigantea
CCAAAATCTAAACAATTAGTAATTCAACCCGGATGTGCCACGCCCACATAAGTTTTTTTGTCATAGGTGAATTCATATTCAAAGTGTCTAGTTGTATTCCAAATATCAAGATTCTACATCAAATAGATCATAAGATATACATACACCAAGCTCAAAAAGACGCAAATATTGTAAAAAAAACCTCAAATTTGAAAAAATCACCAATTTCAATTTTGCGTTAAAAGAACGATTGTTATATATCTATGTAAAGGGCACGAGAAGCACATTAGGAAACCGAAAAAATTAACCCTCTAGGTTAAGTACGTCACGTGCTAGAGCAATCCAAAGTTGCGAATTTGGCTTTTTACGGATAGCTATAAAACCGGAAGTACATGTCGGAGGTCAAAGGTCAAAGTATCAAATGATAGCCAAGGTCAATGACCTTTGACCCTATGAAGGTCAAGGTCATCAAAGGTCAAGGTCACATGGTAAGATCGTTTAAAGCATGAAAAAATGTCAACCGGAAGTTGCAAAAAAGCAAAAGCGAAATTCAAAATTCGGCTCCCAATGTTTTTTGCGCAATCGATTGCGGAATACATTCACATCAAATTTGAGCATATCAACATTTACCCTGAGGCCCCATTTTGAGTTTTACAAAAGTGTGTTTTTTCAATATGGCGGCCAAAGTATCACTTCCGGTCTGGATTTTATTTTCTTCGTTTTTTGGTAATAGCATTTACTTTCGATCAGCATAAATTTCGTTGACTTATTTCAATTACACCGGAAGTTATTCGACCGGAAGTGGACTGTACTTTCAATTGATTCCCTGTTTAAAACCGGAAGTAAAATTAAATATTTGACAACTACATATTATTTGCTTTGGTGATGTCCCTTTGCATATTAAATTTCAGATCAATCGATGCAAAAGCAAAAAAGTTGCAAAAAGATTGAAAAATTTGATCGAAAAAAGTGAGCGACGAATTTTCAAATTTCGTAATTTTTCAAGTGCTATCAGGTCAGAAATTACAGGTAGATTGTAAAAATGAAAACCCGAAGAAAATCGATGCAAAAATACGCCTTCTAGAGCCGATTTTCGACTATTTGCACATGTTGAACTGTGGCACTTCCGGTTTTGCAAAAATGTTCCAATATATATTTAAGGAACACGTCGCCACTACAGAAGGTCTAGAGAAGTTGAATGGTTGCTGCAACTACTGCAGTCTAGGCTCAGGAAGGTGTGTAAATTTCGAAAAAAAAAAAAAAAAAAAAAAAAAAAAAAAAAAGAATGGACATTTCGATAACAAACTGGGACTTTGCTGAAAGCAAAGTCCCACAATAATGTATATACAGTAAATGAGAAAGAAGTACATTACACACCTACACTTCGGTAGAGCTAAGAATAATTAATATTAGTTGTACATTGAGGTTTTTGTCAGTAATTTTAAACTGCCCGATATAACTTTTGATTTGTTATCAGTTTGTACTATTCTAGCCCATTTTTCATAATAGATAGTGTATTTTTCATAGTGGTAGTTTTTTTTAAACATACAGTATTGTTGTATCTCAAATTGTACAGATAACATATTTTTAATTGCATTGATTTGTAGATTTTGGTCCTTTAGTTTGATTCTATAGATAAATAATTTAATGTTCATTATTATCCAATTTATAACTTCTAATGTGTTACAATTTATTGATTTGTTAATAAAACAAATAATAATACATAATATTACATCTCTGTTGTCTAATTTGACCTCAATCTGTGTTATATTTTTTATCCACGTATTGACTTCATGCCAGATTTTTTCAAAATTTTTATCAGTCATAGAGTACATGTTCAAGTGTCTCAGCAGAGTGAGCATAGTTTAGTGTCCAAAATTCCAATTTTATGTTGAAATGTGTTTGTAGTCAGAATTCTGTGTAGTATTTTATATTGTAACCATTGAAGTGATGTATCTTTACTAGTGTTGAAAGGTAGTGAATAATAATATTTCCACTCTTCATGAGTTATATTATATCCCTTGTTTCTATAGCGATTTTTTGCTTTTGGTACATTAGAATTATTTTTGGCTAAAGTTTCTCTAATATATTTTTTGCCTTGAGTTTTGTAATTGAGGAATGTTTTGATTTTAAATGGTATGATTGGCCGGATATTGTTAACAATGCAAGTCTCAGGGTTAACTTTTTTTTATAGATTTTAATTGCTCTCAGGAGTGATTCATGTTCTAGGAAATTGGTTTTTATATTGTAATTCTCTTATCTGATTGTAGTTTATGTATGTATTACTTATGTCTTTTATGAAATGTATCCCCTTTTTTATACGCCCACATCTCTCGACGTATATTGTCGGCACCCCTGTCCGTCAGTTGGTCCGTCCGTCCGTCAACATTTGCTTGTAAACGCTCTAAAACTAGATTTTTTTGATGGAATCAAATGAAATTCGGTATGTGTATACATTTTCATAAAACGAAGATAAAGTTCGAATTTGAGCTATTTTCGACCATTAGAAGCAGAGTCATTGCCCTTTCCCCAAAATCTTGAATATTTACCATCCGCATCCGTGGTAGGCGTATATGGCTGTGGTCCACTATCTTACTATAATGCTTGTAGTGTATTGTTTGGTTTCCAACTTTTATTTCTTTGTTATCCCATATATTTAGAGTGTTGAAGTCATGGGGTTTTGCTCTGTCTTGTAGCAGTGAACAATTGTGTAAAACATCTTTCAAAAAATTGTTTGAAATCTGAGGGATTTTCTTTTTTATATATTCATTGCCATATTCTATTAATTCACATATTGTGGTATTAATTATGTTTTTAATTATTTTTTGCCATGTTCCTCCACATTCTTATAGTTTTGTTAGATAATTTCATTGATTTGTCAATGGTTGTTTCTCCCTAAATAAGGTGTCACGGCTGATTTTGTCAGATTTTTTATTCCATATAAATTGAAAGAATTTTTTATTTATTTTTTCAAGATACGCTGTTGGGGGTGAAGGTAGTGCACTCAGTAGGTGTGTTAATTTGGGTAAAGCCAATGTTTTAATAACAATTATTTTTCCTATAACAGTAAGTTTTCTGCCATTTTTGAAGTAAATTATGAATGGTAATTATTTTTTGGTCAAAGTTTCTATGTCTACGGAGAAATTTAAAAGATTGAAGTCAGTGCTTCCCCAATCTAGTTTCCATCTTGGGTGATGGTATACTTGTTTAGAGTATTTTTTACTTCCTATCCAGACAACTTTAGTTTTTGAAAAGTTTATCTTTAATCCTGAAAAAATAGCAAAATAGTCTAGAGTTTCAAGTCTGGATTTAAATGATTCCGGTGACCCATCCAATATAAATGAAGTGTCATCAGCATACTGAGTGATGAGATACTCTTCTCCTCCAATGTTTATTCCTTTATAATATCTCTTGTGTCTTTGATGAGAATGGGAAGTATCTCAGCACAGAGTATGAAGATATTTGGTCTTAGAGGGTCCCCTTGTCTAACACCCCTTCCAAGCTGTATGTCGGATGAGAGATGTCCATTAATTATTACTCTTGAGGTTGAATTATTATATAAAGTAGAAATCCACTTCTTGATAGATTTCTTAAAACCAAAGAGATCAAGTAGATAAAGATAAAGTTCCATGCGACGCTTTCGAATGCTTTTTCAAAATCGATCAGTAGTAAAAGTCCTTGTATTTTATGTTGTTCTGTATTCTCTAGTATATCATAGATTAGTCGAATATTTTCGCCTATGTACCTGCCTTTTATGAAGTCTGTCTGGTCTGGGCCTATAATTTTGTTCAAGTATTTTTTGATTCTGTTAGCTATCACTCCCGATGCTATTTTATATATTGTATTTAAAAGAGTTAAGGGTCGCCAGTTTTTTAAGTATTGCTTTGGTTTATTTGGTTTAGGTATGCATGTAATAATGCCTATTTGTTGAACAACCGACATTTTATTTATGCTATAGGAGTAGTTTTTAGCTCTAACAATAAGATTACCCAAGTCAATCCAAAAAAATTTGAAAAATTCTACCGGAAGTCCGTCAGAGCCAGGGCTTCGATCATTTTTCATGTTTTTCAGGAAGGCCAATGCTTCGTCAGATTGTATTTCCCCCTCAAGTTCGTCTGTTTCAGTGTCGGATAGTACATTAAAATTTACTTTTCCTAGTTTTTGTATGAGATCATTTTGGTCTGTATCATAATCCATCTTCGCATACAGATTTTGATAAAAAATGTCTCTTTAATTATTTCAGTTTGGATTGTAATTGTTTGACCATTTTCAGTCTCTAATCGAGATATTAGCTTATTGTAATAGTTTCTAAATTCCAAACTACAGAAATATTTCGAGGGTTTTTCCCCTTCCTCAATCCATTTAGCTTAAGACCTAATAATGTTTCCTTTGATTTTTATTTTTCTATATTCTGTTAACTCATTTTGTTTTTGTTCTAAAAGGTTTAATGATTAAATTTCATTGTTTTCTAATTTTGTAATTTCATCTATAATAGATTTTTTTTCATTTCATTTTGTTCCCTTTTTAAAAAAAATATCGTATGACGTTTTCATTCTTATTTCCATTAATAGTATGTCTAAAAATTCGAATATTTTTTGTATCTATTTTATCAATATTTTCAAAGTTATATACTGGCAATACATATTGGCATTTAATTTTTGAAATCAATGTTTTTATTGCGTCAAGATAGATCTTGTCATTCAAAAAGGATGTATTAAATTTCCATAGGCCTTTGCGTTTTTTTGGACTTTAGACAATTGAAGTTCCAAGACAATTTGTGAATGGTCAGAACGATAGCTAGGAATAATTAGTGTGTTGATTATTTTTGCCATTAAGTTATTGGTTACTAAGAAAAAAATCCAGTCTTGCAAGTTCCATTGGGTTTTTTTACAACGTGTATTTCTGTAATTTTGGGAAGAGTTCCCGAAATACTTATTTTAGATCATATTGTTTAATTTTTTCAAGAAGTTGTATTTTGGCAATTGGGTTATTTTCGTGTAGGTTGTTTTTATTATCTAATTGTTGGTTTAAAGTGAGATTGAAGTCCCCACATATTATGAATTTTTCTGTTTTGAATTCATTTATATTTTTAAATATGTTTTCAAAGAATGTTGGGTTGTCATTGTTTGGACCATAAATATTTATTATTGAAAATGTCGTTTCTTCTACTAGAAGATCTACAATTATAATATTTCCGGGTTTATCTGAAAATTATTTAGTTATTTTAGTCAAAATTGTTACCAAATGGGCTTGCTACTCCTCGTGATTTACTGCTAAAAGAGTTGAATATACACCCAGAGTCCCACTCACTACGTATGTATGGTTCTAGTTCTTTAATAAAGTGTGTGTCTTGAATACAATAAATATTATATTTCTCATTTCTCAAAAAGTTTAAGACATCTTTCCTTTTTTCACTATTTCCTAGGCCTTGACAGTTTACTGACAGAAAGTGAAGTTTGCTACCCATTATCAAGTGTTAAGATAGTTGTTTGTGAACATATTGAATTTAGTAGGCGGTACAATATTGTAGTTATCTCCCTTAGCATATGGCTATACTGACTGAATTGTAGATGTGTAAATAATATGTTGAGAGTAAATCTACTGTATTCACTATCAACATAAACAGGTTCCCTTGTCTCATACAAGAGGAGGGGATTATACATCCTTCCGAATAGCTTAGAGAGGTATCAAGACACAGTCTGCATGTGCTTGATTATAGCTGTTTCATTGATATGTTTGTGCTCATTTATACATTCACTGCCTGCATGGAGTGTTTCATAAAATTATTATAGGGATTTCGATTTATGAGGCTGCAAACCACATGCTTGAGCTTAATTAAGGTATTGATTGATTGGGCTTTTAATGTAAATAATATACTGAGTCCGGAGAATGGGAAAAACACATTAAATGTATTTGTTAATGCATAGATTTTTTTGTTTCTCTTTTCATTAGAGTCTGGTCAAATTGCTTCTTTATATGTCTAACTTCCTTCTGGAGGCTTCACTGTTTTTTGTTCTTCTAAATTATATTTTTCTTTTTCAATCTATCTTGAATGTGTTGTCTCAGAACTCAGTATATTTTACAGCATCTTACTTTTAAAATCCACTGGTATTGTTTACTGAGGTATCTAGTTAGTATAACCCTACAAATGGGTTTCAGTGAAGGCTACATGGAAAATGGCATATTGCCTTAGGATTGTTGCATCAATGATTAACTCATAAATTATTTTCAACTACCTGTATGTGGTTTTCAAGGAAATTATAGGGGCTTAGTTTTAAGCTTACTTAAGATTAATTAACATATTGATACATCATTTTTAAAATATTCTACATACTGAGTTTGGAGGCAGAAAAATGAAAGATTTGTGTCATTGCTGACAAATTATTTTTTGTTTTCTTTTTGTATTTTTCTATTCAAATCACTTGTCCCTGTATTTGTCTAGCTTTTTCCAAATGTCAAAAAGGATATATTCTTCGTTTTGAGTTTTTATTGCAAGAAATTTTTTTGTAATAATTCTTTTTTTTTTTTTTTGATATTATGGTTTGATTCCACACTCAGTATATTATTTTACAATCGCAAGTATAATCTTCTTTTTTATGGAATCCCGTATTCTGAACAAGAAGATGTCAATACAGTAATGACTGATCCTTTTAAAAATACTTTTGGGATAAACTATAAAGTGCAAATTTTGAACTAACACAGACTTCAGAAAAATATAAATAAAACAGGACCCCCAGTCATAATTGTTAAATTTGTGCATACTGTTGATAAGGAGGCTGTCATGAACAAAGCTCACATGCTTCCAAAAGGACAACATGTCTTAAAAGACTTGCCAATCAGCATGAAAATTGAAAGGCACCGCTTGGCATGTGCTGCCTTTGAAATAAAAAAAAAGTGAAAAACTAAAAACAAGAATTCGATACATACGAATAGAAATGGTCTTAGAGACTCGTAGTGTTGCCGTTGAAAAGTGGAAGAGACGTTATGTGCCATAGACAAATACTTGAATTTTCTGTTCTTTATAATGCATAAAATATGTAAGGGAAAAATGTGAATGGGATATTAGTTCAAGATATTTATCCAACATTTAATATTAAAAAAAAGCATCAAATTTTTTTTCCAAGATAGATCTGTGAAATTAAAAGTAGTCAAAACAAACTATTTAAACTTGATCTCTAATGTAGCCAAAATTGAGTAGCAAAACTAGGACAAAATACCACATTCCATGTTTCACTATTGAACCCTATTAGCTAGGATCTTACTTCTAACAGGCACTTAGTAAACCATACCATTGGCATTAAACAGTAAGAAATAGTAAAATAATATCAGATAATGTTTAGTTAAAGGACACAAGCAAATAATCTTACCCTTTCCTTTTCAAAATTGGGATATAATTGGTGAAGATTTAACTCAGTCAGTATGTTCTCAAGTTTATTCATGATATCTGTAAAGTTTAAACAAAAGTATTCAACAACAATTTGAAAACCGATATTTGTGTAAATCTGAGTACGTATAATAGTTACCTTTTAATACACCTAAACCTAAACTGTGTTTATTTTTAAGTTATAGCAGGTATAGTACATATATATATATATATATTTATGTAGTACATATATCGGGTTTGGTATAATGATGTTAAATTCGTCATCATTCAGTGGAACGTAACTCATTTCATTTCGGAAGAGTTAGATCATTAACATCAATTTACAGATTATCTATCATTATTGATTCATATAAGGTTGTTAGTATAAAATCCCAAATCGACCAAGTCGGCAGGAAATATATATTGGACGATATTTATATAATATTATTTCTATGATTCATAGGTTTTATTACTAGCGAGTCAAGTGACCGAAACTGTTTACGGAAGTAATAAGCGACATCTTTGAATTTCAAAATATTTCGGTTTTCTGGTAATCTCCCCACCAATTTTTCAAAACCTACAATTTTGATGTACGAAAATTAATGTTCTATCATCTTTGTTATAGTGTGTCCCGTGTTTTCCCCATTGCTCCTGAATTAAGTTTCCGCTGTTTTAACAGAATAAGGCATATATTTTTAGTTTTTTATACTTACATTTTTCGACTAGAGTTGCACATACAGAAGAAGTGGGTGATTATTTATGGAATTCTTAAGTTGTAAATTTTTGTTATATTACAATGTGGAAACACTACATGCCTATATTAACTCTTATTCATTTTACGTACAAAGCATCGAATCTATCTAAAGTCGCATTTCTTTTCCTAAATAGATCTAAGTATTCTAATCGTGTACCTACCCTTGGTATGAAGATTGCCATAAAAATGGAATAAGAAAATAAAATTACTTTACTTTTATTCAGGAAATCCCTGTATGCTTAAAAAGGGAATGTTCACATAACCTTGTATATTGGTCAAATGGTTGGACAAAATGCAAATCTTATTATATACAAGCTTATATCATTGTTCCTTTCAAACATGGAAACACTACATGTCGATTTCTATAATATTAGTACATGGCATCGATTTCAATTTATTTAATCGCTTTACCTATCGTAAAAAGATATAAGTATTATAATCGTACATACCTTTGATAAATAAAACCAATGTGGTCTAAAAATAAACAGTTACGTGTATTTCTATATAGGTCAATAGAATTCCCGATATCTAAAAATAACATATACTTTTTTTTAAACGCAAGCTTCTTTAACTGTTCTATAGACTTCTTCATTATGGAGAATATTAGTTTATTATGGATACATATTAAAGGATGATTTCGACTTTAAACAGAAACTTATGACATACACATATCAGTATCTGTGGTAATATATGACTGAATCAATAGACTTTCTGCAGAATTTTCTGACTCACTGATAATTATATCTACAGCTACAAGGAGCAAGTTTGCAATGAATTCACCCAATTATAAAAATCATGACGAGTAAATCCCTTTTAAATTGAGGTCGACTCATTGGACCTTGAACCTTTTAAAATTTGAAGGCGTATGGCCTAAATAGGGATAGGCTAAAGTATAACATAGGCTACAATATTGTTGAATACTTCTGAAATACTCCCTGTCGACATAATACAGGATTCTTTTTTATTATTTCATATACATGTTATTCACATCTGCAGATCACAAATATAATACATACAGTGTGTAACTTATATTCGTGCATATAAGGATTCAACACCGAATTTCGTAAACATAAAAAAACGGAATTTTTTTTTGTCTTAGATGTTTCTTCAGATATTTTATGAAATAATTAGAATTGTTTTGTTCCGATTTTCTTGATGGATCCCCCAATTTCACCCATATTTCATGGGTAACCAACTCGACAACGGCGGCAAAATGCGTCACCTATTTTCGTGTCAAGAAAAACACGTCAAATGGATACCAAGTGGTATAATTATCATTTCTTAGTATTTATCTTTAATATCAATTTATTTTTAACAATAGTGACGTCAAAATAAGATCAGTAAAACGTAAGAGTAATTTATCGCAATTGAATTCATTGAAACAACTTAGAAATATGGCCTACAATGTGTCTACATAGAATTTTTCTGCTGACATGGAATCCGCTAATTTGTCACATGACTTTCTTCACCGGAATATATTCCAGCAGACAAGTACATCTGGGGATTATAAGGAAATTTGGCTGATAAAAACTTGTGACATTTGGTAATAACTGAAAAGTTTACATTGCTTTGAAAGGATAGGCAAATCTCTGTAGGTTGAGGCTGTATAGTTAACCAATGTGAATCAAAACACGAAAATTACGTTACGTGACTGCAGTGTAAAGTAAGATTTCTGATCAAATTATGTGAATCATGGTAAGTCGAATTTAACTGTAGCACAAAATAATGTCCAATATAACATTGGATTTTCCAGAGAATACATTTGAAATTCCCGAATCAATACTCTGACAAAACATTGGTCATACAGAGTTATCATGTAACTAATACTCATAATTTGCATTCAGTTATGTAGGAAATTCGTGTATTTCCACATATACATAATACACTGAGCAATTCCTCTCTCCGGGTATGCCCATTTTTAACTGGAAATTTTGAAGTGCAATACAATATACATTATGTAGTCTTTGATTTATAGGAATTGGGGGATATAAATGTTAAAGTAATGTTTTTTAGAATCAATTGGATTAGACCATAAAATATTTGCATCTATGGCAAGTTATAATAAATAACATAAAATTGTCTGATTTTCATCATGTTCTTTTAGCAACGGTACGATGATCATCTAGTTAGATGTGAATAATCATCGTACCGTTGCTAAAGGAACGTGGTTTTACATTTGCTTTCTCATAATAGATTCAATATGTATTCATTCAGAACAATTTCATTATTCAAATAAATCACATAAATTAAAATTAACATAATATTTCTACAACGGTTTCTCTTTAAAACAAAAGGATTATAATCTCGTACATCAATATTCTCACGAATCCATTATCCATTATGACCACACTACAGATCTATCAAGTGCTACAACCATTAATACTTCTTTAGAATGTGATTGCAAATTACATAGACCCCTGTATGCTAATAAACTAAAATCAAAATTACTAAAACAGATGTTCGTTTGGGCAAAAATAACATTATGAGCATTACTAGGCAACTTCATTTAATCAACATGGCAACCTCTTAATGGAATTGAATCCAATCCAGGCCGAATTATTTGTATCAGATACACCTTCAAGTGGACTGAGGAGTATTTCACAAAATTTACTGTCCTCCTTTTTCAGGTTATATGACAAACAGAGATCATTAAATGCACATTTTAATGCACAATCCATGCGACTTCTAACTGTCAGTGTAATCATATTGTTAGCTATTCTTCTTACACCATTCCGGCTTTGGCAGAAAGAGTGCTTTGGTGAAAACAATTCCACTGAAATATATAACAAATATATATACAATCCGAACTTTATTGTACTTTTAAAGCAACAACAACAACACGATCAAGTCAGAGATATCGATATCACACATTTTTATTTGGCTAACTTTGCATTTCGAAGTTTCTATTCTTTGAATTTGTCAAAAATAAAGATGGCCATCGTAATACACTCAGCCAATTGTGGACAGACAGACAGTCAGACAGACAGGGGCGAGGGCTATATACGCCCACATTAATGTGTGGGCGTATACAAACTGATTCCAATGATTTAGCATAATCTATTTTACCTGGAATGGTACATGTGTCATCAATCAACCACTGAAATTCTTCATTACATGTCACACTTTTGTTAGTACTCCCATCAGAGAAAAAATGATTTCCATAGCAAATGTAGACAACTTTCTCATCATTATCAAATGTTCTGAAAGCTCCTTTCATAATGGGAGGTGGTGGACAGGTATAAACTGTAATGAAAGTAAAAGTCAAAAATCTTAACCACACTTATTAATATAATTAAGCTTGAATAGATTAAACCTCTACAACCAAAAGTTCCTCATCTAATTCAGTGACTTTTCGCGACAGGGGTATAGATAGGGGACAGACAGGCTCAATGGGTGGGGGGAACTGTTGAGGCCGAAATCCGTGATATTCGCAAGCCTCCAATGGGGCGTCTAAGAGGGCTCTTCTAAGAAACGCATATTTTAGGGCAAAAACGTAAAAAAATCATATCTTAAAATTTGTTAAAAATAAAGTGCTGGTACGATTGGTGGTGCAAACCACCTTTCTACACCCCTGAATCCCCTCAGACACCGCCACTGTTCCATCGTCTCAATAAGTAAGTCAAGTATCTATACCACTGAAACCCGACATTTGGAATTTGAAATTAAACCCACAATTCCATGAAACCTTCAGAACTTAAACCTTCAGTATCCGACTTACAAGAACAAGTTTCTATGGACGTCCATGATCCGTCTGCTGTACACTGACTGTTGCTTTCTGTTGTATTATCGGGAAATCTGGTATACTCTTTACAAGTATAGGTAATTACATCTTCAAAGTAGTTAACATCTGGTACATTTTCTGCATTAACTACTACTGGTGGAGACGAGCATTTTAACCCTGAAATTGTAGGGTTATGTGATTAATGAAGCTGTCTAAACTGAATCAATAATATAGTTACTGATCTTGAATAATGATTTTTGACTGTAATTCTCCCCCTTTATACAGTTTCAAAAGCAAGTGAATCAAGCTCATTTCAGTATGCGATGGGGGAAACACTTAAATTTCTTGAAAATCGGTTGTGAATTAGGACAACCTACATCACTTTTCACAATTTACGATATCGGGTGTTCACCGAAAAAAAATAATATTCTTCGACCGAAGGGAATCTCTTATCAATTTATTTTTGGCAAATAACCAATAATTCATCCATGAGTGACAATTATAACTCTAATGTCTAAATAATCGCATCTGAATTTCATTAAAAAAATCTTTTTAAATGTTACCAACATAATATGGTTACATTATTTCCATGAATCATTTTTTCAAAAATAATGTTGACAATTTATGTTTTGATCTTCGAAATGAATGTATTGCATAAGATGGATAATTTCTTACTTTTACAGACTGCTGTAGGTGTACTGGACCATGTTTTATCACTTTGACAAACTGCTAAATAGAACTCTGCTCCAGTAGAAAATACATAGCCTGGTTTACATACATATTTTATGGTAACGTTAAAGTAGAAGCGGCTTCCTTCGACCATCCCATTGGTCAGAGCTACTGGTTCTTCACACATCTTCACTAAAAGCATAATTATGAAATCTACAATCGTCAGAATAATTCTGTTAGGGCAAATACCCCGTTGCGGGAGATCATTTATCTATTCCAGATGATTACAAGACGAGTGTTTTGATAAAAAAACCAATGTATTTCTAAAGCTTTTATTACACCATTATTTCTAACTTAAGGTCCTTTAATAATATATTCCAAACCAAATGAACCAAAGTTACATCATCAAATTTCAATATCAATGGAATACTTACACTGACAGGAATCTAACTGTGGATTCCATGTATTGTTATTGTAACAATACATATTTTTACTGGTTTCACCATCGGAGAATTCATGTCCAACCTCACACTCAAAAGTAATAACAGTACCAAAACCGTAGACGTCTACATGGTTATATCCAGGTATTATTGTGGTAGTTGTGTTACCCACCATAGGTATATCAGTGGTACATTCTTTGTCTGCAATAAATTTTCCCAACGTAAAATCTCTATTATGTCTATTGACTAAGCCACTCAGTAATAATGTTCACAGCTGCTCACAGTTGAAATTTTAGCCTTCAAATCCATTTGTGTCTAGAATTATCCGCGTTTGAAAGTTAAAAAGACGAGTAGCCTTTTCTTGAGACACTGGCATATATTTGAGTTATAGATTGAGAGATATTTTTGAAAATATTATGCACATTATGTACATTTCTAGTACTTTTGTTATTATCTTTTTCAATCTTAAAAAACAGACCGGTAACATGTGAAAATTACGTGCAGTATGACGTCAATGGCAACAATGTATACCAAGAGCGTCATCGTCTGTCTGAACAGCTATCTTTACTTAGGTCTTATATACCTCCAAGTTTTTAGACTGTGACTAGTTGCGTGATAAACTCACCATAAGTACGATAGACAGCAATGGAATGTTGAGGGAAACTGCCAACACTATAATTGCATTCGATACATATCTGACACAGATCATCATGTAATAAACCATATTTTCCCAACTGATTTAGACAATAACAAGTCTCAACATTTAATTCGTCTTGAGCTAAAAAAAAATATTTACAACTGTAATAATAAACAAAACTAGGACCACTCGTGTTACTGAGTGGGACTTTGCTAATGTACCAATTTGCTAGGGAATCTGAAAAAATCAACCTTGTACGTTACATGGTACGTTAAATAGGTCACGTGCTAAAGCAGTCAAAAGGTGTGAAAAATTCCCCTTTTGGAAGGTTGTGTAACCGGAAGTAGATCTCAGACATCAAATCTGAAAGAATCAGCAGATTGCCAAATTCAATGACCTTTGACCTTGTTAAGGTGAAGAAAATATGAAAATTCTAAACCCTTTCCCTTTTTTTGAACTAGAAAGCTGAATTACGGAAGCGTCTTCGGGCCATATTAACAGAAGAAAAAAATAATTATATTATCATTAACTCACTATGTCGAAATTAAACCTATTGATTATTTAATTTCTACATACTTTTCTCGAAATAAATTGTATTAACAGAAGAAAAAAATAATTATATTATCATTAATTTCAACTTACTATGTCGAAATTAAACCGATTGATTATTTGATTTCGACACACTTTTCTCGAAATAAATTATATTCATTTGATTTCGACATACTTTTCTTAAGATAAATTGTATTCATTTAATTTCGACATACTTTTCTCGAAATAAATTGTATTAACAGAAGAAAAATATAATTATATTATCATTAATTTCAACTTACTATGTCGAAATTAAACCGATTGATTATTTGATTTCGACATACTTTTCTTAAGATAAATTGTATTCATTTAATTTCGATATACTTTTCTCAGAATTAAATCAAAATTATTTAATTTCGACATACGTTTCTCGAAATAAATTGTATTAACAGAAGAAAAAAATAATCATATTATCATTATTTCAACCTGCTATGTCGAAATTAAACCAATTGATTATTTAATTTCGACATACTTTTCTCGAAATAAATTATATTCATTTGATTTCGACATACTTTTCTTGAGATAAATTGTATTCATTTAATAATTTCGACATACTTTTCTCAGAATCAAATTAAAATTATGTAATTTCGACATACTTTTCTCGATATAAATTACATTCATTTGATTTCGACATACTTTTCTTGAGATGAATTATATTAATTTAATTTCGACATACTTTTCTCAGAATTAAATCAAAATTATTTATTTTCGACTTACTTTCTCGAAATAAATTGTATTCATTTATTTTCCATATTCTTTTCTCGGGATTAAATAAAAATCATATATATAGATATACCATACATCACTCTACCCTACTTTACACCCTTCTTTAACACTCACACTGCATCCATCACTCTATACTACCACACATTACTCTTCATACCATACATATTTAACCTTACACTAACTATGTAACACTATACACCTATTCACACTACCATAGATCAATATTCATTTATGTACACTACTACCCAATAATTTAACCATTCTACACCGTACTTCACTCTACACCCCTAGAATGTTATATAGTGAAGTAGTATACATTATTGTGATGTATAGTGGTGTAGAGTAATGTATTGTAGTTAAGGCAGGTTTAGAGTGATCTAATATAGTGTAAGATGATGTATATCAGTGTAAAGTGAGTGATATATATATAGCGTGATGTAGAGTAGTGAAGAGTAATGTATTGTATTTAAGGCAGGATTAGAGTGATGTATAATATAGTGTAAGATGATGTATATTAGTGTAAAGGGAGTGATATATATTAGTGTGAAGTGATGTATAGTAGTGTAAGGTGGTGTATATTAATATAAGGTGATGTATAGTAGTGTAGAATGATGTTTTATATTAGTGTAGTGTAGAGTGGCGGATAGTAGTGTAGAGCGATGTACAGTAGTAGTGTATAATGAAGAATATTAGTGTAGAGTGATGTATAGTAGTGTAGAGTGGCGTATAATAGTAATGTATAGTAATGTATAGTAGTGCAGAATGATGTATAGTAGTGTTAAGTTTTTTAGAGTAATCAGTGTCAAGACAATTGGGGCATAACGACCGATCTGGAAATGTTTCGAGGACACATCAGGTTTATTTCACAAAATTCTAAATTAGGACGAAATAACGCAACCATCAGGGTGCCACACCACTAACACCCTCCAACCCCACCAATCCCATACACAAAAGCGTTTAGTTTGGTGCAATATATTATGCAGCATGCAGACTGAATGTAATACGACATTTTAAATGTATTTTAATCTCATTACTACATAAGTGACGTTATTTCATTCCGCAAAGACATATATAAATTCAGAGCATATGAATATCCATCCAGAATA
>NW_008709379.1:6409076-6429195 GCF_000327385.1 Lottia gigantea
TACACCGGAAGTAGTTGAACCGGAAGTGAAAGTCAAATTCCCGTTTGAACCGCAAGTGAATTCACATGTTTGACTGTATCATATTGTGTACTTTAGTCTTTGCATCTGAAATTTCAAAAATATCGGACTAAAACAAAAAGGTCCTTTTTTGCCTCAAAAATAGCAAAATTCGATCGAAAAATGTCTGCGACATTATCGTAATTTTTGGTGCTATCATATCGGATATTACACGTAGATTCGAAAAAAGACCCAAAAATGCGACTTCTAAAGCCGATTTTCTACTTTTTGCACTTCCGATTTTGCAAAAATGTTCCAATTTATATTCATTAACAACGTTGTCACCACAGAAGGTCCACAAATGTAGATATGTTGCTGCAGCTGTTGCAGCCTTTGCTTGAAAAGGTGACAAAAATGGAGAAAAAAAAATTGACAATTTGATAACAAACATGGACTTTGCGAAAGCGAGAGTCCCATAAAAAGTTTGTTTAAGCTTTTTACTATTAAATAGTCATTAGAAAATTTTTTGCATGACCACATCTTTCCTTCATCAAAATGATTTTTAAAAAATGTCATTTAACTTGATTTAGAAATTAGTTGAGGACTTAATATGACCAGGATTCACCCACATTTCTCTAAATACATACGGATGATGTATGGAATGAATGGCATAACTGTATGGGTTATTTGAATAACACCAATACGTTTGCACCATGTACAGAGAAATACCAAGTAGACAACTTACCGATGCCATAAAATGGGTTACCAGAGCAATCTTCTCTACAGTTGTCGGCATTGACCATGTGGTTATCTAGCACATAGTTTTCAACTACACCATAACAACCTATGTATCTATCTGAATCTGTAATAATTTATCTGATTTTCAAAAGACAGACCGACTGGAAATATTGGCCATAATAAATCCCACATTAAGACATACATGAAAATTCTGCGATGAAATAATTTATTTCAAAAATTGGTATGAAACATTACTTACGAACAAAAGAACCATATGATTCACCATAAATTTCGAAACGGAGCCCAAAATCATCGGGATCATGTTCAGAATTCTTCACACCTATATGTAAACTCTTTGCAACCAAGGGTGGATTGAAATAATGGGTTACCACAGTAGAACTATCATTATTTCCGAGAAACTGAAAAAAAGATATATAATACATTCAGAGTTTTTGTGCGAACACAGTTAAATGCAACTTTGAGCACACATATTAAAATAATTTTGATCGTGACCAAGAGCGACAGTGGACTACATTAATTATGAAAACTGAATATGAAGTGAAAGTAAGTAAGTATTTCGTGTCTTTTTAATAGTTATTTATGGAAATGTTTGTTGTTTGATTTTTCATAATCAAGTCCGGAAACCTTCGACTACGTTCTTGAATTAATTTTCAGTTTCCATTACTCATCTTAAATCAATGCATTTTAACAAAATTGTAGATTATTGTTAACAAAGTGTAATTTCTATAAAATTGAGCATGTACTGAAAAGCAAAAATCTGGGCGAAACATACCTGACCAAGTGATATATATGGGGAAGGTTTTTTAGTGCTCAAAATATCATCATATCCAATATCCAACAGTGGACACCAGTAACTTTTAGTTCCCACAAAACCTGTAGAAATCAGAAACGTTGATGTATTGTACTGGAGCTTGGTTTAACTATGCATCATAGAATTGGATGACAAATGTGTGAATCGATCAGTTTCACAACCTAGTTTCTGTACAAAAAGTATTTATTGTTTATTCAGTAGAATGACCATATTGTCACATGTTTGTCACTCTCTACCTTTAGACAATTAAAATAGGAAGCTGTGATACAATTATCTACAAGGAACAGGGCTAAAATATGAAAAGATATAATTATATTAAGCCCATATATTGCTTTAAAACGCACTCCCTATCTCAGTGCTTTACATGTAATTAGAAAATGATACAAAATACATATACAAACAATGTTATAACAAAATACAAATAATAATTACAATAAAATAAAAGAATTTTCAACTTTATGAAATTGTTTAGTACAGGCGGAAAAGGTTGTGATTTAAAAGCAATTAGTGTACATGCTTTGCTAACGGAATTTGGTACATGTACTCAACAAACACTCTACATAGTCCAACATATTTTTACGGTTCCATTGGGTGTCGAATTATACAGATGACATTGTACCTGTATATCATTGTTGTTCTTTAACAACATAACATGCAATTTCTAGAACTAGCAACTACTTAAACTGGAACGCAACATATGTACTAATATGAAGTTCTTGAACTCACCCTTGACTGAAACAGCACTCAATAAACATTCTGAGGAAAATGTAGCTGTAATCCAAGGAATTGTATCTGTAGATTTGGGTCTCCAAGCAGACTGTTTGTTTAATCTATAAAATCTATTGAACAAAGAGCTGTACTGACATGTTTGAAATCCACAATGTTTTTCAGTCCCAACCACATTGAAATATTTATAGAAGAAGAAATTGTTTATTATAGTGACATGTGTTACAGATAATTATTATACTTATAAACATTTGATCAAATCTGTTTCTGTAAGCTGGTGAAACTTTAAGATATACCTTTTTTGTATTGCAAGTGGCATTCTCTTGAAAATGAGGTCTTTGATAAGCCCAAAATCAGTTTTATCTAGCACCCTACTGATATGAGTCGACTGCATTGTGGTACCCTGTTGAGCACAGGGATATTGCGGAATATCCGGAAATATCTTGATGGATTCAATAATGGTTCAGCTTTGTGTCGATACCGATAGGTTTGCAAAATTTGGTTTTGTTCATAACAAAAATTCTCCAAACAAGTGATACAAAATTTGGTTCGGGGCAACTTCAGTAAAATGTTACCTTACGAGTCTGGTCCTTACCGTGATGTTTATCACGCGCGAGGAACGATCATGGCATGTCGGGCTAATTGGGAAGGATACTAACCTGGCTTCATTTGTACTTCTCTCCAATGATCTTTCAGTTGAAGCATTCAGTGATCCGTTATTCATTCCAAGCAGAGGGATAAAATGAACACCTAAATCATATCAATATCAAAGCGATGTTAATATATTCAAGCTCATACTAAGTAATATAATTTTGATGTTCCATAATATTTTTTTTTCTTAATTGATATATATATTTAATATATTATTTATTTTATTTTGGATTTAAGATTAATAAAATTGGTATCTCACTTTTCTTTCGTCTAAACTTAATCATAGGGGTGTTATTGAATCATTAAAATAATATTATAATAATTATAGTGAATGTAAATAATAAAAAGTCATTGTAAAATTAATAAAATACATAGTTTATGCAAAAATACAACGTTCTTACCTTTATCAAAGCAAATTGTGTCAAACCTAGTTCCATTAATTGTCAAAAAATAAAGATGGGGATAATTTATTCCATACATAAGAAGTTCATCACAAGATGCATAGCTTATATCATCATATATTCCTGAAAAATATTGGAATAATCTTAGGAATATCAGTAGATACTCAATCTATATTCACCATATTTCGGTGTAAACCTATATGTATAGATAACCATAATTACAAAACCTTTAAAAAGTGAGGTGGCAAAAGTCAGAATATTGTATAGAGACTACAGTTTTTTTCATCTGGTTTTACTGAAATTTTGGTGTTATCAGTAGTTGAAGAGCTTAGAGAATGTTCGCACGGGATTCCCCATTCCATTTCATTCCATGGGGAAAGTGCGAACATTCTCTATGAAAATCGTGTACCACAAACTAATACAACGTTAGAAAACAATGTCTTTCCATCTTTATTTAGCGAGATGAATTTTGGAAGCTGGTTTAAATCCTATAGAAACCATTAAACACCCTGGGGAATTTGACAGAATGTTGAAAACGGTTCTTTATCCCAAAAATTCCGACTCAGTCTCAGGCTGGATACCCGATGTTGGCAATGGAAGTGTTTTAAAAGAACCGATAAGAAATGTTGCAAATGATGCGGATTTAGCTAGAGTGAGAGTTGTTGCTCGAAACATAATTGGAAAGAGTAGCACGAGCAGCTAATCATGTATTCGAAAAACGAGTAAATCAGTATAACAATGTTGTTGAGAATAATAATAGGTGGGGAAATTACGTAAATTTGAAATTATATCCATTATTCGGTCTGTTGGAACACAGAAAGGTTTCCATAGGATTACCATATAAATTTCATCTACAAAGAGAAATCAATGATAATAAGATATTCTTTGGAGAGAATGCTTCAGATGCAAAATTAGAAATAACGAATCTCCAACTTTACCTACCCCTAATAACACCATCAATTGAAGTAGAAACGAGAATATTCAACTCATTAACTAAAGATATTGAAATAGCTTTTCTTCGTCGCAATACGGTAGGTAGCATTACTTTAACTGGAGAATCCACTACTTGGCCAATCACCAATACTATTAAAACAGCAAGATATTTAATGGTTGGTTTCAAGAACTTGCCATACTTACATACGAATAACAATAATATCTTTAGAGTAGCAATGAACCTAACTCAAGATCCTATAAAGTTCAAGTGAGATTAAACAACGATAATTATCCTAACCAACCTTTAACAATTAATCCAACCACAAAGGATTATAATGAATTGTGTAGAAAATATAAAAATATGTGCGAATTATTTGGAAATCCCCCTCAGTTTGAATATGTAGATTTTGCACTTAATCATCCAATCTTCTGTTTTGATCTATCAGCTCACTAAGAAGATCTTTTCAAAACAGGAGTGAACATAAGTATTCATATTGAAAAAACACAAGGAGATGTAACATAACTAAAAAACTTTTTGATAAATACAAATATTGTAAAGTCAGAGACGATATAGACTTAAAGAGAGTTGACACGAACGCAAAAGAAGGTGGATTTTTACCTTTCCTACCTTTGATATTTGCTGGTCTTACCGCGGCGGATGCAATAGCTGGTGGTACAACTGCTGGAGTAAAAACTGTCAACGAAGATAAAGCAGCTGCAGTAACAGCTGCCGAGAACGTAGACATAATTTAGTAATGGAAAAGGAAGCACATAAATTGGCTAATGCAAAAAAAGGTTCAGGAGTGGCAGATATGTTAGGTACAGTAAAATAATTTGGAAAACGATTTGGGGAAGACACCAAGAAAACTGTTTAACAAGGATTAAACAGTATCATAGACAAAATCGACACGGGAAATGAAAGTCAAACATAAGGGTAATGGAATATTTTTAAAAAACATACACTGGAGAAGGATTATTTCTTTTAAAGTATAAAGGAGAAGGAGTGATTTTCGGAACAAAAATATAGAATAAAAAATGGGAAAGAAATTCAAACATTCAGAAATATTTCCTACTAACCCAATGCTTATGTGTATATGCGGTAGTTCTAGGAAAACTCATCTCACTTTTAACATGTTAACAACACCAAACCTTTTAGATTTCGATTCTCTCTATATCTACACAACAACACCAGAGCAATCATATTATCAATTCCTCAAAGCATTAGAATATTTACCAAAGAAAGATGTTCAAGACATATTTCAATATTATGAAGAGCACGAAGAAGAAGTGGAAATAAAAGATATCATAGAGAACTTCATTAAAGCAAAGAATTCATCTTTCAATCCAACGGACATTAAAGATTTTCTTACGAAAAATGATTTAGATTTGTCTAAAATTGATAGCAATCGAAAGAACTTAATATTGTTTGATGACTGTGTAGAACAAACAAATCAAGCTGTTCAACAAGAATAACTGCCACTGCATATACCAATCCCAATCTTTTTACGGGATGGATTCTATGTTTATTAGAAAAAATGCAAATTGTTTTTTATTATTCGAATTAAACGAAAAAGATTTATCTCAAATCATGCAGTCTATAAATCACAGAATGGGCAGAGATACATTTAAAAAGGTTTCTAAAGCTCAATGGAGAAACCCAGATGATCACGAATATATATTTGTAAATACTAGAAAACCTGCAGGTGAAAGAGTTATGATCGACATATGTTAATTTTATTTTTTTAAAAATGAGATGCGATTAGAATAATATTTTTAAAAGAAATAAAGAATATATCAAAGCTAAGAATAAAATAAAGACCCAAGTTGAAAATAACAAATTATAACAACTTGTATCAACAGAAAATTTACAAACTCTATTTCAACCAATATTAAAAACTCAAGAGGATATTAAAAAGAAATTAGCTTTAAAATATAAAACCTCGCCTCGTATAGAACCTCATAAAGATCACCCCGAACCGAATGAATATAGTGGTATTATAATTAGGACATTAGATGATATAACTCATCTTTTTCAAACCCTAGACCAGATTTACCAAAGAGTATTTCACCAATCATTGATGATGAGGGGTTATTTTTTAATGGATTTAGAATTAAATTTAAGTCAAATTCCCCTATATTCAAAATCGATACAAAAGACTTAATATTTACATTAACAAAAGGATCAATAGATTTAATGAATGGTGGGTATATTCACATTGCCAATCGCAAAGATTTAGTAGCATACTCAAACTTTCTTCATGCAATTAGAAAGTCAGGACCCGAAACAAGAAGATCGAAAGCAGTTGATCTATATATATAAAAAAGTTATTGCTGATGAACATGAAGATGAGGAATCAGGTGATGAATATCAAGATGAGGAAACAGCTGATGAGGAAACAGATGATGAATATGAAGACAATTCAATCATACAAGAAATATGATATGGATGATATGGTGGCATCTGGACAAGGTGTAGCGTTTTTATCCGGCAACAACGAGGAACTACTTAATAGATTACAAATAATATTAGCGGCAATGAAGGAAGGTAATCGATCACACAGACAATGTAATGAAGTAAATTGTATATTTCTCCTCGAGAAAGGTATCATAGATAAAAATGATTATAAAAGCGTGATTAAAAATGTCAAATAAAGAACAACTATTCGTTAACACCTCAAATAAATCAGACATCAGACATCTGGATTATGAGTATGAACTCGAACACAATCAAGAATATGAATTTGGATTAAAGTATTTCTCTGTTTACAATTCCATTAGAAATATCAACGAGAATAATAACCAAATAAAAATATCAACAGATAATGGAGTTACATTCAAAACCATAAGTTAACTACCAGGAAGCTATGAATACATAGCCATTAACGATTACCTATCTGAATATGGAGTAAGTGTAAATGGTAGAAACAGTATTGAATTCGAAGGTAATTTGAATCTGAACAAAATAAAGTTGATATTGAGAAATAATAGTCAAGTTGATTTCAATGTAGAAAAATCATTAAATACTTTACTAGGCTTTGATAAAAAAATATACACCCAATCCACTTTAGCACCACACAAAGCTAATATCGAAAATGATATCGATGTCATTTATATTCACTGCAATTTTTCAACAATCTATTGAGTATCATTTAGTTTGTCATACTTCTTGACGTGATTGTCGTAATTAAGGCGGAAGGTTTCTTCATTCCATAAATGCAATGTGGTATTTCTATCCCTCTGAATAGATTTACCGTATAAGAAATTACCTAACAACTTCATGCAGTTACTAGCAACCACATCCCCTTCCTTTTTGTTTTTAATCCTTAAATCCTTCAAAATTAAAATATATCTCTATATGGTGGAGTTTTAAAAATTTCTTCATAGACTATTCCATCTAATATCCTGAATATTTTACCACCAGCTTTAACTACTTCTTGAATGTCAACCCATGTTAAAACGCCTGAACAGAAGCCATTGCCAAACCTGATTTTAGTGCCAGTTTCCTTCTTACCTATTCTATTGGTAAAAGTTATTTCATCTTTAGCTGGTATGGGTTGAAAGAACATGTTAGTAGGATATTCAAACCAGACTTTTCAAATAGCTGTTCTAGGTCTGAATTTTCTCTTCATTAAATAGCTTAACAAATTCTTTTTTTTTCCTCAGGTAAAAATGCTCTAGCACTTTCAGCTGGGTATTCACCTTTGGCCATAGCAGAGGCATACAGCCCGTTAGCGTCAAATACCATCAGTTTAGAATAGTCCAGCTCTTTGAGTTTAGCGTGAACTTCTGTTTTATCTTTTGTACTTGTGTTGTATTCTTTGAATAAATCTATTATTCCTTCAGTGTCACTTTCTAAATACTCCTTTCATATGGCGCAAATCTCATTCATTTGTCCGTTTCAAATGATTTTCTGTTAGCAGAAACTCTCCCTCCTTTAATGAATTGTCTGATGAAATATCTTATAAAAGGATGAGTGTGTGAATAAATCTTTTCAATGTTTTCTTTTTCAGTGCGTTCTGGAACCTTTATTGTAGTTTCATACCATTTTTTTCAACCATCTCTGTGTCGTAATGATACAAATAATACCAACCCTTTAAAGATAGCGCCGGAGCTGTTAGATTATTTGCAACATTTTGGAAGACAGTTTCTTTCATTGCTTGATTGTATTTTATCAAACAGACTCCAAGACAGAGAGTATCGCTTTTAACATATGGCTCCTATTCATACCTTCCCAGTTATATTCAGTGCATTTAGCAATGCCTATATTCATTATTTTTCTTAAATTGATCGGTAGATTTGATGAATTACCCCATGCCGCCAAAATAGTGCTTTGATGTTGAAATGAACAAGTGAGACATGTTTTGTAAATAGTTATTTTTATCGACGCAACATCTGGTCGAAACAATCTGCTCCTACAAATATTTCTACTATATTAGTCATGAGTTTGCTGTAAAATTCTTCTGGAATGGGATCAGTTCGCTTTAAATCTGGGAATACTCTTTTAGTTAAATCTAGTTTTTTCCTTAGTTTTTCCAAATTGACTAAAGTACAGCAATAAGGAATTGCTTTATTAGCCCCCTCTTTACAGTATGTTTCACAATCCCAAGCGAATAAAGTATCATCATGGGGTTGTGAAATCAAGTTTAGTTTTAACTGAGCAAAACATGATACTACATTATCATCTCTGCAGGTTCTGCATACCTTTTCATTATAGTTTTCTTCTATTTCTTTAATACCCAAAGCTTTATTATGTCTTCTTATCAAACAGAAATGTTCTTTGTGTAAGTAAAAAACCCTATATAAGTCTATGTTTACATATCTTGGTTGAAAATGACTGTCTTTAGGATTATAGATTTGAAAATTTGTTTTAAATCGATCGTTGAATAGCTTAATGCTTCCAACTACCATCACTCCTTTTCTTTTTGCTTTTGAAAACTGTTGACGAAATCTTGAAATTCCTTTATTAAGTCTTTATTCATGAAGTGATTTACACACTTTATAAAACAATAACCATCGCTTGGTATGTAACAATTTTCGCCTTTGTATTCATTTATCTTTCTAAGTAGATTTCCACCTCTGCCAGTTTTAGATCTTTTTACTATTCTAAAATTATTTTTGCGGAAAATAATCTCTCCTGTAAAATACCAATCAGAAGCGTTAGATTTATCAAGCATCTTTGAATAAACAATCTGGAAAGTTTGAGCATTGAATCCAGATAATGTCATGTCTTGTTTATATTCCCCCCTTCATATATTCGACCATTTATTTCAATTTGACCTTTAATTTTAAAATCATTAAATAGAATAGCTATTCTCTTGACTAATTTTGAATAAAGCATATTTGTGGTTGATATTTTAATTTCATTCTCCTCATCCATATTATCAACTATATATTTAAACACAAAGACATGATTCAAACTGGATTTTGACAAAACTTGGTTTATTATTCGCTGAAGATTGAATATTTGCCTTCTAGAGTTTTCACAAGAACTAGAAATAACTCATACTCAATCAGTATCGCTCTAAAGAGTTCAAAAGAAGTGTATGACTGAAGGTTGAATATTTCATATTGGTGATTGTTACTGTACTGCTAAATATTTTTATTCAAAATCAAGGCTGCTAGTGGGCGTATATTACCTTGCCTGGCAAGCTATCTTTAAAGAATTCTTCATCTTCTTTGTTAAATTTGCGCGCAAATAAATTGGGTATTGAACTGAATTTTAATGAAAAAGTGTTTTGGATAATCCTTTGTCAAAATTTCCAATTTTATCCATTCTATTTTTTAACTAGGAATTTTTCACTTTTATTGATGATATTTCTACATCAAATTTATCTAAAATTTCATTGAATTCTTCTAATTCTCCAATGGTTATGTTCTTATCTTCTCTTGATTTTTGAAAAATATAAATAATTTATTAAGATATATATTTAATTTCTGTTTTCTTTTTATAATGAGATTTCCATTTTGATGTAAAACCTAAAGTAATCAATCCACAAGATGAAGTTTGAACGGCAGTGAACCTGGCTAATACAGTTGGGACAATTATTGGAAGCATTAATCCACCGGTCACGGCTGTTGCCATTGTTATCCCTACTGTTAGAACTGTGCTTAATGTTTTGAAAACAGAATCAATTCTAATCCATGTTTTTCTGCATTTGTTGAAGTGTTTAAGTTTTTCTTTTAGTTCAGTTTGGTTTTCTATCATGTAGTTTTGTCTACTGCTTTCAATTTTTTAGGTAATTAAATTAAGTGAATTTCTGATAAAGCTTGTTTTTCTCCTCTTAAACTTTGTGTAATCGTGACAATTACACTCACAAGGGATATTTCTTGTTTTGATTCCTTAATCTTGTTCAAATGAATTGAAAATTTGGGTTTATAAATTCTGAATAATATATCAACATAACACAAATATATATTATCATCTCTTATTAGTGGTATTGAAAATTTTTGTTGTATTTGGCTTTTATGAATGTCAACAGAGGTGAAATTAGAATCATTAACACAATATAGTTTAACATATTCAAAGTCTGTCGCTCGTAAAAACTCATAAATCTTTCTTTGTTCTTTTTATGGTTCAGGATTTCTAATAATGCTTGTTGATGGTGGAGTTTCAGTTTCCAATATCATATCAAATTCACCCAATGAAAGATTATCTATTAATTGTTGAATATCTAATTTTGTTTATCATCTAATTAAGCAATTAAATTTTGTAACTCAGTTTTGTTCACTACGTTGACCAATTGTTTTTGAATAAAACTTATGAAACCTGCTACCTCTTGCTGTAGTTTAGTATCATAATAATTTTTATTATTTAATTGACGTTTGAAGAATCTTTTCATATTACTTTATCTTCTAAATGGTTTTTATTTACTTCAATTGAATTTATTTGTTCCCGTAAATATTTCTTGTGAACAGCGTCATTATCATTTTCCGGAGATTTTAAATTAGTTACTTTGAAATTGTTCATATCTAAATGTCTCCAATTTGATCCACAAATTAAGGTTTTGCTTTATTTATCCATTCTGTAGTGTTAGGTTTTTAGTTTCTAAAGGTAAAAACCTAATCCAAACTAGTTCGCCATTTTTATTGAGTTAAATTTATTATAATTTCTTCAAACTGTTTTCCTAAACTAAAGTTGCCCACAAAACTTTTGTCCTGGTATTTGAATTTGAGATGTTGAACATTTGATTGGTTGATTAGTCAATTGCATTATCTCTTCAGTGGGTTCTAATCCAAAAGAATCGAAGAAATACAAGTTATTTGAAGAGTCTTTGTACAAAGCAGAATGATGAACTCCTTTTTGATCGGAAGTATGTATATTTGTTATAGCATAAAATTTACCTTTCTTGTATTTCAGATCATTTTTTTCATCACTCATACAATAATAAAACGGTAATATATTCAACTCATTCGACCATCTCATAAGTTGAAAATTTGTGGTTGTATCAGTTCCATATTTATCGAGAAAGCTATTCATTTTTAAAATGAATACGATTTGTTCTTTGTCTTGATCGATTAATTCATATGTCGAAGGTGATGTGGTGTTTACTTTATCAACGATGAATATATCGTTCGTCCAGTATCCAACGTAACCTATTTCGAATTTACTTTTATATTTGAAAATACGAACTCGATCTCCAACTTTAAATTTGGGTTTAATATTTAAATTACTTATTTCATTTTCAAAATTATTAAGAGTAGAAGAAAACTTTATAATATCTGGGTTTTGACTAGCTTCCATTGGAGAAACGCCGATGGAAGAATGAATTCTATTATTATATTCCGATACAATAGTGGGTAAAACCTTTGAGACTTTAGTTCTGTGATTTTTTTAAACAATTTTGATTTAAGCGTCCTGTTAAATCTTTCTACTACTACAGCTTTTCCCTCGTTATGAGTACTGTAAATTTCAAACCCAAGTGATTTCATATTTTTATTATAACATTCGCTTCCTTTATCTACCCATAACTTTTGGGGTTTTCTATGTTTCATGATCGTTTCAAAAGCATGTTTGACTGATAATCCTGTTTTGTTTTTCAAAGGAATAACCCAAGCATATCTTGTATACAAATCTATAACTGTTAAGCAATATTTATATCCTCTTTCGACTGGCATATTAATTAAATCAGCAGACCATATTTCAACTTTTTCAAATAATTTAACTTTTAAAAAGTTTTTAGTTTTTTCTAAATTCTTTATGAATTTCTTCCGCCAATCCCATGCCCAATTTCATCTTTGCTTTTAACAGTTTTATGATCGGAGCCCTTTGCATTCTCTCTTTGAAAGTTGGATTTGGAATATTTTCAAGTTCGATTAACATTTGTCTGTCTGATTCGTGTCTAAACTTTATGTCTTTATTTCTGTATAAAATATCGTGTTTAAGCGTAGCAGCGTCAACTCTATTGACTGGTTCTTCACACGGTTTGGGTTTATCGTTCTCGCCTAATCGCAGATCTAGCCTAGTACCTGTACCAGCGTAATTATGACCCGGAAGATGTTTTTCTCCAGGATATTTTGCCCATGGAAATCCAGGAAGAGAGCCTGATGATTTTTGTATATCTGAACCGAAATAAGTTTTTGGAGGGTGAGCGACTATCATTTTTATCTTATTACTTTAAAACCTTTTCCTTTCCTTTCTTCTAATCTCCTGTTATGTAGTTCTCTTATTAGCTATAATTCTTTCAACTCGTCAGATTGTGAAACTGCGTCGCTTATACTCTTTCCTGCTTCCGCGACAGAACATATAGCTTTAGCTGCGGATGAAATGAGGGATGTGTTCTTTGAAACTAAGCTATAGTTAGAGAATGTTCGCACTTCCCCCATGGAATGAAATGGAATGGGGAATCCCGTGCGAACATTCTCTAAGCTCTTAAACTACTGTTATCATCTGCACCAATGAGATCCGATTTAAATGAAATTGGTGTTATGTTTTATAATGTTGAGTCGAGTTTACGATTTGTTATAAACGGAGTTTGAGTAAAATTTATGTGTGAACACAATAGAGACTACAGTTTTCACCCGATTTAAATAAAATTTGGTGTGGTCATATATAACAATGAGATCTTAGTCAATTTGCAAATTTAACGATTTTTTGATGAAGGGAATTTGGGTTATTGCCTCGACTTCGTATAAACGCGTCAAATCTGTTCATGGAGACATTCACAAGATTTATTATAAAGATTTCATTTGATTTTAATGAAAGTTGTTGTGATCTTCATGGTGATCAACTTTGAATCTGACAATTATTCTATGAATGTGTTTTGAGTTATTATTTATAGTTAAAACGCGGCAATAGAGACTTCCGTTTTTATCTGATTTTGATGATATACAATTATGTTAAATGTGTCTTTTGAACGCAATAGAGGTGACAGTGTAAGTCAAAATGTTATGAAATTTTGTGTGTTAATTTAATTAAATCAACAATATACGATTTTACACAGATTGGCGATCATTCGTGTTCTTGTGCAGTAACCTTCAGTAATCAGATTGTTGATCAGATGTGTTTAAAACCTTGTAAAAATTATTGTTTATTCATTGCAGTTTTTACTAGAAGACGTATACAAACCCAATTCTATGACAGTTTCAGAATCACTCATTTTTGGTCCACATGGTTGGTTGCTGTATACTTGACAGGATTTGTCACATACTCCCCTTCTATCGTTGAAGTAGACAGCTTGGTTGTAACAATTACACGTTTCATCGCGTAGTCCAATTCGGACTGTATTATTTATTGTTCGGCATATCTCTACACATTGTTGAATATTAAAGTTGCTGTCTATTCCTGTAACATATGTTGCTAACTGTTGATTTAATTCGCATCTCACGTACTCTGAAAATATAGTTTAAGTAGATCAATAACACCGTTGAAGATAGTTAATATTTACTGCCAACATGTTTAAATTCCTTGTGTTACTGATCTACTTTAAGTATATTCTACTTTTGTCAGACCTCTCATAGTAATTTATATAACGGAAATAATTATAGAAAAGCTTTAGACTATACCTATTGATTGGTAAAAGCTCCCTCCCCCCGATCCTTACAAGAAAACGTGCATACCATCTTTCTGACAAATAAAAGGCAACCTTTCCTCGCAGTCAATCCATTCCAAATACCCGGAAGAAGTATCAAGAGCTCCACAATTCTTGGTCACAGTTTTAGAATCAAGCCAAGCAAAACCATCTGTATTGTAATGTAGACCATTTGGTAAGACATATTTTCCATTTATCAAAGCGTCAGATATGCCAGTATGCCACAACGTAAGATTTTCCCATGGTGGAGTAGTTTCAATTAATGTTCTGAAGAAGGCAATGTCATCCGAATCTCTAACAGTAGCAAGGTAGCCATTTTTCGATACACATATCTTAGATGCTTCTTTTTGATGTGACTTTGATTGAGGCTCCGGCCAAAAGCATGTGTTGTTAAATCGAATCCACCCAATGTCGCATCCAGTAGAATTTTCTGCAAAATAAAATATATTTACAAATCTACAATAATATTTATGATTTTAGGTCTTCAAATCGGCTGGTTCAAAAATGTAACTGTTTCAATAAAACTGTTGGTAAAAGAACTATATGTACAGATCGAACTTGATTGAACATTCATGCATTTAAAAATATTGATTGGCTGTTTTTCCCACAATCAAAGCAATGTTATCTAATCGAAAGCAATATTTTCATCGTCGAATTATAGCAACGATAAGCTTCATGTATGTTTTTAAACTGCAGCAGTACAGATTTGGACTGCAATTTAAGTAAAAATTTAAAATCTAAAGCTCACCACTAAATGAGCACTGTTCCTGAATAAGAGTACCATTCTGTAAGTGCATCGTGTATTCGTTCTTGACCATCACACCATTAGCATGTAACTCTAGACAAGTAGAAGCAGCTTTAACTCTATCTAAAATTTCAAGGCGAATGCTAATTGAAAATTCCAAATAAGTCGAAATACTGGGAACATGTTGACAGGTTAAAGATTTTGAATGTTTTGAATTTTTGCAAGAGTTTTTTTTATGTCATTATTTCAATCTGATATCAGAAAACTAATAGTAAAAGCAGTATACGATATAATATTTTATATTTAAAGCTTTCGGCAGACAAATAGAGATATTTATCGACAATTTGATCAATTAACGTCTAACCCTTCACAAGCATTTCCGAAAAGAATGTGCCTCAATGTATGGTGACGTTTAGACCAGACACTAGTCAACATACTGATGATGCTTGACAATAAAGACTATCCGAAACCAACTTGGGATAGCTACATGTAACCTATAAAATCTCTCTTATATAAAAGAGCGAGTGAAATTAATTTTAATAGGTGTATCGTTAATGGGCTGTAACAGGCGATTGCAACTCAAGCTCTAAATAATCTGAAATCTAAAAAAAAACTACGAGAGAGTATCTAACACTAGCCCTTTAAGTTCTGTCAATATTAATAAAACAAGGGCAATGTGGAGAAAAGAGAAGGCTTCCAATGGAACAGCAGGCAATAGTGTAAACAAAGTTTGTGAAAGACTTCTGCTTTATTTTTGTGGGTGTTTTTGAACGAAGGACTCCGATGTACTTTTTTATTGGAAATCAATCAATTAGTCTTGTTTTGGAAAATAGTCAACTCCATGAGAAAAAGCCATTACAGTGCAATCCCGCACAAAAAATGCATAAGTGTTTTAATGGTGTTTTGCTCATGGAAGTTGACTATTTTCCAAAAAGTTTTGAAAATTGAAATAGTGGAAATTAATTCTATTAGTGCCCCCGATACACCTAAAGAAAATCCCATTACAATCCCTTTAAGATCAGACAAATACTTTTGTAGACAGACAGAGAACTGCTTAAACTTACCTGAAATGTAAGCTCTAACATAACCAAGAAATCCACATTTTTGTAAATCATTTCCAGGGCAGGGAATATCACAGAAGGTTGAATTAACGGATGTTAACTGTTCATTGATAACAGTAACATCATATATACAATAGCAGTTATTAACATTGACCAATATATAAACATCTCCTAGAACATCTTTCTTATAACACAACTGTTGACACTGACTAACTGTCATTGACTTATAATTACTTAAAACTATATAGCTATCCAAAACACTTTCTTCTTCTCCAAAACAACCAATATAATCTGAAAAGTTAGATCAGTAGCGCATGTTCAAATAAACAATTTTAACTGGGTGGACTTTCAGAAAGGGATGACGAGTTGATAGCTCAGTTCAGTTAGTGAAGCTCAGTTTGGGCAAAGTGGGACAGTTCATCGATAACTTGTGTGTGAAATACTGCCATTAGATGTATTTTTTATCAGCGTCAGTTCGGTGGATCCAGTGTACTACTTGTAATAGTTATAGTTATATTACTATTCAGTGGCGGAGCCAGGTTTACGTCCAAAAGTGAAGGGGGGGGGGGGGCGAAATAAATGAGATTGCTTGATATACTAGCTATAAGATTTTTTTTGTAAGATTTTTGCACCCCCCGCCTCTTCCACTTTGGCTCCGCCACTGCTACTATTTAGCTACGATAAGATTTATTGCATATACACCAATCGTGGGCAGCATATAAATATAAAAACAGTAGATTAATGTGAAAGATGTAATGAATATATGTGTGTGTTACTGTAATTTTTGTTGTATGTGCCAATAAATAAATAGTATTTACCCTTCTCTTTCATGCATAACATTGCATATTTGGTGTTGTCAGATATTGAATTTGTCAGGTAACCATTGTTGATATCAATTGCAGCATATGTACTCTTTGTGTTTGAAACAGAAAATAGCCACGGAAGTTGTCTAAACAAAGAGCCGTCAGCCCATGAAAACTGCCCTCTTGCAAACTGATCTCTTAATCCTACTAATATCAGTTTGTTTAAACCCAATTTACTCACTATAAAAGTAAACGAATAGACAAATTAATTGTAAGTCCACCGCAACGAGTGAAAGGAGGTTGACGAGTTATGGCTGCTGTAAAATCTGACCTTGAACCAGTTTAAATTTCCATTAAAAAAGTGTGAGGAATACACTTTAGATATTTATAATTCACATGTGTGCATATTCAAAGACAAACTTTCAAGCATAAAAGAGATCCAATGTTTTAATTTCTAAGGTGTTCAAGGATCTAATGCATCAACATGCAGCATAGGACAGGATGTCCAGTGTTACAGACTGTGGTTGAAGAGGGTACAAGTCTTCACATTGATACTATTCAACAAGTGATAGCTATAGAGATCAGCATTTTTAGGTTAACATCATTTTACATTCGGTATCAGAGACTCGCCAATGTTAAATCGTTGTAGTGTAGCCACACCTTCTTATTTTTATTGAGTTCCACGATTAAAACTCTATCTATAACAAATAACAGTCGTATATTAATTCAAAACCCCTTAAATAACGAACTCCTTGGCAATTACTTAATCGGACATACACTTTATAAGTTGCAGCATCGTGTGATACTGATCCAACGTGGATAAGGTAGCTGGAACTCCACCATATAGTTTACATGTATCATCATATTGACTAGGTTTTACTTTGGAATGTATTAGTCTAAAGTTTTTGCCGTGTACATAAACCCAATCTTCATATTCATCACCACTATCATTATCTGAAATTTTACCAAATTGTTAACTTCGTAAATCTATCAACTTCATTACACACTATATAAATTCAAATCATCGGCCTGTGATATCGTTTTGGTAAAGGGCATGCGGATACCATGCCTCTGTGTGTCATATTATCTGTCAAGAGCTATGCAAGAGCACACTGCAGTTGAATGACAAAATTCCTCGCTGAGACATTAAACATTATTTATTTGAAAAGTTCATAAAACAGGAATCACATTTGTCTTCATACAAGATGCGTGGCATACATATTTTGAAAGCATAGACTTTATTCATTATTCATTGTTTATTCACTTACCAATAAATTGACAGTTAGTGGATGTCCCATTGATCATATAAAGTCCACTTAAAAATATACCCTGATTGAACAAATCGTTACAAGATAATGCAAGGGAAGGGTATACATCTACAAAATAAAATTTTGAATAATAATTGACTTTACAAGGACACAGATCATAATTAATTACTTATAAATATCAATCGAAAAATTTTTCCATTCCAATTACATCCCAAAGGTTCTATTTATATTTAAATGCACCAGAAAAAACTAAAATGACAAAAAATATGTACATATATTACCGACAGAATAAACGTCAGCTGTGAATTCACTACCACAGGGTTGTCCTTTAAGATAGCAATATTCTCTACCAGTTTTATCCGTAGTCGGTGGTAAGATGTCATCACACCAACACTTCAACTGGGATATCAGAGCTAAACTAGTATTACGTACTCGACAAGTCTCAACACATAACATAATACCCATATCAACGTTTATAAGTTCTGCAGTTTTATTTGGGATAGCATAGACACCAAGATATTCTATAAACAGAATAACGCTTAATGAATTAATACATAAGCATGAATCTAAAACTTGCGTTCGGGTCATATCCAAAGCAAGAAGCGAGGAAAAGTATTAAACTACGACAGGTGTCGTTAGATTTTGCAACGCGTGTACATTCTACTGCAACATCTGATGCCATTTTGAGACTGAGTTTATCAACTCGCCATTCCTTTCGGAGTGTTCACCTATTAATACTGTTTATCAGAAATATTTGTATGAAACAAGAAAAATAATTATAGACACCTGATCCCTTTTCACAGATCAATCCAGCATATTTACAATCTACCGGGGCAACGGTAGGGATTGCATTTTCATGGTTGAAACCCAAACACTCTCCGTTGTACTCCCTACCAAGTGCACTATACCGTTCTTCCACATATCTGCCATTAAACCAACGATAAAAGCCATTGTCCGCGAAATCAAATAAACCAATTTTCCAATTCTTTTGTGTTGTCTTAAGAAAATCAATATTCTCAATGGCTGAACTTATGTCTTCTATTTCTGCATCAGAATCAACAACTGCATCATACGCAACCATTCTAGGACAAGAATTTACGCCAGTATCATCAGCTGAGATAAACTTGTAACAGTGATCATTAACAGTAATCCATGATGGTGGACATGAGGAATCTGAAATAAAGAATGTCACCTGTTACGAAAAGGTCATCAAAATTTCCAATTCGTATGCTTTTGGGGAAATCAACTTAAGGTGTTTTTTTTTTCATCCAATTTATGATCAGTGTTGATAAAATAGACCACCTACCATTACAAAACTGTTTTCGTGTTGTACCATCAGGATATATTAACTTGAATGTACCACCTTTCACTCCATTGAATTCTAGTTCTTCACAGGATTTGGCCAGCAATTTATCCACTGTAAATAACAGAAATATTGAGCTTTTATCCTGTAGGAAAAGCTGAAGGTCCGACAACCACACATTTGAGAAATCATCTGGTACAAATATCAACCATGCATGAATTAAGAATTAACCAATTTCATCGATTTATCCGATAGCAGAGAAACATTTAAAGGAACAGATGCGCCATTTTAGGGAGGTTGATTAGAGTCTTGAATATATGTAAATAGTCTTCAGAAGTACTAGCAATGTGCGAAATTGCTTAATTCCTTCAAAAACGACCCGTCTTTTTATATTTCAAACGCGTATAATTATGGATAAACATGGCTTTGAATGCAAATTTTGACGGTGACCTGTGAACTGTGAATAAGCTAAAACATTCCCGTTTCTGAGACTATTGGTTAAAAAATGGCGCATCTGTCCCTTTAAAGTGGTCAAGCTATGAACTGACCAGAAGATGCAAACACCACTACTTCAGAAATATACTTTCCACCACACCGTTGCTGATGGTTTCCAGGACATTTTATGTCACATTT
>NW_008709379.1:6429245-6431260 GCF_000327385.1 Lottia gigantea
ACAACTTTCAGCATAAAAGAGATCCAATGTTTTAATTTCTAAGGTGTTCAAGGATCTAATGCATCAACATGCAGCATAGGACAGGATGTCCAGTGTTACAGACTGTGGTTGAAGAGGGTACAAGTCTTCACATTGATACTATTCAACAAGTGATAGCTATAGAGATCAGCATTTTTAGGTTAACATCATTTTACATTCGGTATCAGAGACTCGCCAATGTTAAATCGTTGTAGTGTAGCCACACCTTCTTATTTTTATTGAGTTCCACGATTAAAACTCTATCTATAACAAATAACAGTCGTATATTAATTCAAAACCCCTTAAATAACGAACTCCTTGGCAATTACTTAATCGGACATACACTTTATAAGTTGCAGCATCGTGTGATACTGATCCAACGTGGATAAGGTAGCTGGAACTCCACCATATAGTTTACATGTATCATCATATTGACTAGGTTTTACTTTGGAATGTATTAGTCTAAAGTTTTTGCCGTGTACATAAACCCAATCTTCATATTCATCACCACTATCATTATCTGAAATTTTACCAAATTGTTAACTTCGTAAATCTATCAACTTCATTACACACTATATAAATTCAAATCATCGGCCTGTGATATCGTTTTGGTAAAGGGCATGCGGATACCATGCCTCTGTGTGTCATATTATCTGTCAAGAGCTATGCAAGAGCACACTGCAGTTGAATGACAAAATTCCTCGCTGAGACATTAAACATTATTTATTTGAAAAGTTCATAAAACAGGAATCACATTTGTCTTCATACAAGATGCGTGGCATACATATTTTGAAAGCATAGACTTTATTCATTATTCATTGTTTATTCACTTACCAATAAATTGACAGTTAGTGGATGTCCCATTGATCATATAAAGTCCACTTAAAAATATACCCTGATTGAACAAATCGTTACAAGATAATGCAAGGGAAGGGTATACATCTACAAAATAAAATTTTGAATAATAATTGACTTTACAAGGACACAGATCATAATTAATTACTTATAAATATCAATCGAAAAATTTTTCCATTCCAATTACATCCCAAAGGTTCTATTTATATTTAAATGCACCAGAAAAAACTAAAATGACAAAAAATATGTACATATATTACCGACAGAATAAACGTCAGCTGTGAATTCACTACCACAGGGTTGTCCTTTAAGATAGCAATATTCTCTACCAGTTTTATCCGTAGTCGGTGGTAAGATGTCATCACACCAACACTTCAACTGGGATATCAGAGCTAAACTAGTATTACGTACTCGACAAGTCTCAACACATAACATAATACCCATATCAACGTTTATAAGTTCTGCAGTTTTATTTGGGATAGCATAGACACCAAGATATTCTATAAACAGAATAACGCTTAATGAATTAATACATAAGCATGAATCTAAAACTTGCGTTCGGGTCATATCCAAAGCAAGAAGCGAGGAAAAGTATTAAACTACGACAGGTGTCGTTAGATTTTGCAACGCGTGTACATTCTACTGCAACATCTGATGCCATTTTGAGACTGAGTTTATCAACTCGCCATTCCTTTCGGAGTGTTCACCTATTAATACTGTTTATCAGAAATATTTGTATGAAACAAGAAAAATAATTATAGACACCTGATCCCTTTTCACAGATCAATCCAGCATATTTACAATCTACCGGGGCAACGGTAGGGATTGCATTTTCATGGTTGAAACCCAAACACTCTCCGTTGTACTCCCTACCAAGTGCACTATACCGTTCTTCCACATATCTGCCATTAAACCAACGATAAAAGCCATTGTCCGCGAAATCAAATAAACCAATTTTCCAATTCTTTTGTGTTGTCTTAAGAAAATCAATATTCTCAATGGCTGAACTTATGTCTTCTATTTCTGCATCAGAATCAACAACTGCATCATACGCAACCATTCTAGGACAAGAATTTACGCCAGTATCATCAGCTGAGATAAACTTGTAACAGTGATCATTACCAGTAATCCATGATGGTGGA
>NW_008709379.1:6431649-6436870 GCF_000327385.1 Lottia gigantea
CAGGTCAATGTCATATCAGTTCGGGTAAATTTTAATTCAGGCACTGGATCTAATGTTGTACATATTTGTCCTGAATAAAAAAAAATGAAGCTAATGCAAATCGTTAATGTAACATCAAAATCAGATTTATTTGAAAAAAATAATACAAAAGAGTACAACAAGGTTACCAAGTGGATAAAATGGCAGATGAAGATTCAAGTATGTGGTTTGGGGTACCACGTAGATTCCATCTACACAATGTCTGTAAAGAACAAAAGACAAATACCTAAAATTGATATTTCAAAGCAAAAGTTATCTTGACCTTAATTTATAACTATACTTTTACAAATATCAAGCTGCTCATCGGCAATGCTATTTCTTGAAGACAAAATATCTCATATGAATCATTAACACTAAAATAAAGGAACATCAACAACAAATGCTTATACCTTCTGCCTTTTTGCAGATGGAGTTCTTATGTAAGTCACCACAATCTCTGGGAGTCCATGCAACCTCTCCGTCAGATTTTTTCCGCAAAACGGTACAATTTCGATCTAAGGTTGATATTTTGGGATCATGGTTGTGATAAAGTGTCAAGCTGCCATCCGAAAACATTCGGTATTGAACTCCTATTCCATAGTGCCCCATCAACCACTCGTTTTCTTCAAAATCAGAAAATGCTGAAATAAAGATATCACATGAATATTGTTGTGTTAGTAATTTTCAGTTTTGAAATTCTTACACGATGTTATACTAATTTAAGATGTTTAAGTAATATCAGCTTGGGTAAATTAAAAGAAGAAGCCTTAAAAACGGATATTCTGTAAAATTGTTAAAATGGCCATTCGTTTATGAATCAAAGGAATTATTCAACTTACTGTTCAATGCCTCAGATATAAAATCATTTTCGTCTTTAGACTCTATCGATAATAAGAATGAATTCTGTTCCAAGCAGTTTTGTAGAGCTGCCCCTGGTGATCTTTTAGTTATATCAAAATAATAACAATTACCACCGTTACCTAGCCAACTGGTTGGACAAATTGTACCATCTGTTGAAAAGAATAAAACGAATGTACTCTGTAACTTAATTAAGACGCACTGCATGTGTAATGTGAAATTTTAGTATTGCATTGGTCACTGGCAACTTCCTTAATTACCCTGCTTTACAATACACAACGAATTGCGTAAGGGGGTTTTCCATCGCGCCTCTACAATCTACATGGAACTATTTATTTATTTATCTATATTTACATGATACTGCATAACTAACGTGAGATATCAAAATATTTTAATTGTATATCCTAAAATCTGACGAGACAGGAACAGGTACTGTGCCTGGAATCTTCAGGTTGACGAACATGCTTTAGGCTCCCGGGCGATAAAGTTTAAAGGATGAATATTTATACAAATATACATATAGAATATTATATTAACTAAAAGGACTCTATATGTGCACTCCCATAAAGATACCGATTTGACAGATCCGGTCGCTGTGTGGCATTTGATGTTCTGGGCAAAAATTCATCATGCAAGCGACACACGCCGACAATTTGACATAGATCTGCCTATGATCTTTCATTGAAAGAGTAGATATTTCCTTTGTTGATAATGTAGTTACTGAATATGAACGCCAGAGTACGTAAGTTCGATTCACCTTTAAAATGACAAGAAACATTAGTTCCATCTTGTAAAATATATATACCATGACGACGAATACCAGCTTGATATAAAGCATCGCAGTCTCTGTATATCGGTCCTGTTTTAGCTGAAATGAATTTTATAATACACATCAGAACCGACAAAACAAATCCGTGATAATAGCAATACAGGTCAGTCAAGATTGTTCCGATGTGTACTTTTCATACTGTTAAAATGATATCGCTCGGTGCTATTTAAACCAATTAGGGCATTCATATGCATTTTGTCTTCTTTTGTTTAGTCTTATGTCAATAACCATCACACATGAGTTGGACTCACCAACAGTCATAATAAAAGCTGAATCTACTGTTGTAATGGTATCATTGAACGTAGCAGTAGCACAGCCATTCCATGTGGCGACAGGGTAATTGAACCCATCCTTACAACTACACCTGCCATTTATATAAATTGCCAATTTTTTCCGTATCCCGCGGCAAGTTTCCACGCAGGTTAACTGCAACACGTTTCCATCAGCTTTAAACTCTAATGTTATGGCCTCCGCAAACCTATAACATCCAGCTGAAAAAGAAATAAAGGTTTATGATTAAATTCCCAATTGTCCAAATCCAATTATGCTCAGGAATATTTCAGGCTCTAGACAAAGGACTCATGGAAGCCTGTCGACCTTCCCAACAGTATTTGAGACCGAAGTATTTTTTGTATTGTATTTTATTTATCATTTTAGTCAACCCTCCCCTTGACAACATATATATTTCTTGACTGTCTTAACTGTTAAAGTAGAAGTCATCAATTAATATTGATATAGTCGACAGAGATTTTCGGGAATCATTTTACGCATTCATAAAAAGTGTTCTCAATATAACCTTATTTCGAAAACAGGCAAAATATTCAAGACTATTACCGTATGTTACATGAGTGCTTACAACTCCTTGTCCACCACAAATAAATCGTCCAGAACTACAAGGTGTATCACATATTGAATTATTAAGTTCCATTTTTAAGGCTATGTCATCTTTACAATAGCACTTATCAATCATCATACCACCAAAAGAAAAATCATTATTCCTACAATAGTTGACACAGTCAAATACCATATCAAAACTTTGGTTGGTTGCTTGAAACAGCGACACATCAAAACATCCGTAATAGGTTTTGAACCCTAAAAGAAATTATTAAAAAAATTCAATATTTTGTGAACAAGGTGGATTTTCTGATATACAAAGAAAAAAGTTTATAGTTCTTACAACATTGCGATTGAAGTATTACAAGGTTAAAATACGGTGACCAATTGGTTCCAACACTGTTTAGGAGAATCTGGCGATTACTGATACAAACCAACCGATACTTTTGTTTGTTGTTAAATCTGGCGAATGCTACTTTCAAATACAGATATCAATAAGTGGTGGTAATTATGAGTAATATGACATTGTGTACTCAGAATCATAAAATAATAAATTATATCGTAGTTTTGGGTTTATCAGTATGGATTCACGCTATGGTTTACATATTAGAAACAACTCTAACTTGAAAAAGACCTCACCCACTTTATACTGTTCGTTATTCATAAAGATTGCCATGTGAAGTATGAAATGCATCATTATTCCTTCGATAGTAAGGAGTTCAAAGTTATCCATGTAAAGAACATAAAATTATAATCAAAGATAATAAACTACCGGGCAAAAGAAAGTTTTCACTTTAAAAGCAGTTGTAAAAAGCCAAAAAGCTTGTACATGTTTGATCCCCTGTAGAAAACATTCGCCCAAATTTAACATGACCTCTACTACATCGCAGATTTTCGAACGCAACTTTCAACATCCTGCATTGTTAAAATCGTGCAAAGCGTGATTTTGAGACATTGGTCCAAATACACGTGCATGATTGTGGTAAAAATACCGACGTTGGAAATAGCAAACATTCAATACGAAAAACACACACCAAGAATATGCCCAGACTTACAAGTTAAACGAGCAGAACCACAAGACAGTATTGCCAATATTGGGGCTACTCAATGTCATAAAGCCAGAACATTCAACCGCTTCCCGACCAACATCCCTAATGACGTTATCCGCCGACTAAAAACGTCAATGAGGAGAGACTTGTTATGGCGTGCATGACTGCCCGGAGCGGCCACACTCGCTATTGATGACAGGTTACCTGATTATCGTGGCATGGTATGGACTCTTTTACTTTTTGAAATAAACTCGAATTTGTGTACTTTTTTTTTGACCCTTTGACTCTTCCTTTGTGTATTGTGGAGAATGAAATATCAGCATTACAATACATTTTAATTTTAAATCAAGGAAATGAATTTATATTTATAAATATATCATAGTAAATCCTGCCCGGTAGTTTATGTTTTGAAGAGTTCATTAATATTTTTCCCTATTCCATTGGCTGTCTTTTGCTCTAGTTTGCTCTACTCTAGAAATTTGAGACCATATTTAAAACTTATCCGTTAATGGTCAATGGATGGATTACATTATCAATTATCGACATCGATATTTTTTGCTGTATGTTTTTGCCTTTAACACAATATTTAAATTGATAATCTGTGTCATTCGTTCATGTGTTCTGGTGTATAAATCTTTTCTCTTTATCTGGATTCTATTCATTCATAGGTCATCAAACAATATGCACCAGTATGAAGAAACTGTTATAGCATTTCACTGAATTGCAAAATGTTAGTTGTCATAATTTGTTTCATTATAGAAAAGGGGTCCGTTTAATCAAATCTCGTTTTTTTAGTGTTGGAATTAATGGTAAGCATTTCTCCAAGATATACTTTCAACCAGTATTTGTAATAAATGTCCTAAAATAAATGAAGGGGGTTGGATACATTCAAATTCCGTTTTAAAATTCTTATGTTCGATACGTTTTTTGGTTTTTAGACAGACATATGACATACATAAGGAAGTCGATTGCATAGATGTGTCTTTTTCAACCCAATTAGATGAACAACACTTTTAACATCGGGTCCTTTTGATTTCATTTTCTTGTTGAAGTTACTGTTTCGCTATAGTAATACTTACTTCGAGGACATAACAAGTCCTCCATATCAGTTGAATTCCATTGTCCAGAAGATTCACACGTATAAACAACTGTATTCATTCCATTGATTCTTGTATAACCAGACGGACAAACATACCTAACGTCGCTGCCAAATATGGTTGAATTGTAAAATGTAATCATTTCTGATGTCAACGGAATATTACCACAATCCACGACTGTAATTTGAAAAGACAAATGCATCATTACTGGGGGCGTTTAAGATAAGTGTCAATCGGTGTAAATATCAATTTCATAAAAAATTCGTGGTTGCATAACTTTCAAATATTCTATATCATTCTTTTAAACTAAATTCACCAAATTGCTCTATCACTAGAGGTTACGCCTACATGCCTGTGCCTGTGCTTTCGTAACATTGCTTAACCGCAATGTTACAACCTAAAATTCCTACAGTAGTTGAACTCTTACTCTACCAACTTCAGAAGTTGAGAGCCCAGTGCGTCCCGAGTACGACTCGCGCAAAAATGTGCCAGTTTGGACCAAATTAGGATTTAACCGATTTTTTTTTAGTATCTAA
>NW_008709380.1:0-862 GCF_000327385.1 Lottia gigantea
ATTCCATTTGTTATGTTCTCCTGGGAGCGCATCCAGTTTTCCTCTACCATCACAAAATGCCTCGTCATGAACCCGATGTATTACCCCACAAAAACTTGGTGTCGTTTAACAGTTTTGCTAAAGCTTCGTTATACTGCCTATAAAACTCCGCCAGAGTTTCACGAGTTTCAGTCCACATTTCACCTTCGTCTGCTTCATTTGTTCGTCTGTTAGTTGGTACTTCTGTCATTACCTTCTTCGACTCACCCTTTGTAAGTTGTCCTGCAAGTAAAAATCATTTATCATAAAAATATATTATCCATAAGGCCAAAACTGTAATCCCTACGCGACATTGTTAAAGATCACATTAAATTACGGAACGATATTTTATAGTATACTAACTACCACGTTTCAACATTGCCATCATTAGGTGTAATGAGGAAGTATAATTCAAGATGGTTTAGCGATCTTTTGTTTTCATGTGATTTGATCTGGATTATCAATAAAATAAGCGATTATCTAATTGGCGAAAGGTGATTAAGATGATGAAATGTCGAATGTCGGGACCACTGATTAGTGTCTTAATTCGGAATACTCAGAATGTCAGAGTACTCAAAGTTTTTAAAACTAGCCTAAGAAGGAAATCAATCGGGACCAGAAAATGATGTCGGATAACGCAGAATGTCGGAATATCACAGAGTACACTGTATATATAAACCTTCTTGTATTATACTTCCCCATTTTCATAATATTGTGAGCAGGTCAAGTTAATCTTGAAAATTTTGTACAAGCAATATCACATTCCAATACATGTATTTTAAAACTAAATGCAATATTGGTATGAGCATATATGCTAAGATATTTATTGAAACTAAACGACCAA
>NW_008709380.1:9692-48206 GCF_000327385.1 Lottia gigantea
GAGGAGCTATTATCGTATGGAAAAGGGGATGAATGGTGACAGAGGATATAATCGCGATAGAAATGCCGAAGGAGGATATAATCGCGATATAAATGCCGAAGGAGGATATAATCGCGATAGGAATAACGATAGAGGATATCATCGCGATAGGAATGGTGAAGGAGGATATAACCGCGATAGGAATGGCGGAGGAGGATATAATCGCGATAGGAATAACGATAGAGGATATAATCGCGATAGGAATGGTGAAGGAGGATATAACCGCGATAGGAATGGCGGAGGAGGATATAATCGCGATAGGAATGGCGAAGGAGGATATAATCGCGATAGGAATGGCGAAGGAGGATATAATCGCGATAGGAATGTCAATAGAGGATATAATCGCCATAGGAATGTCGATAGAGGATATAATCGCGATAGGAATGGCGAAGGGGGACATAAAGGCGATAAGAATGGCGATACAGGGTATAATGACGACAAAGGAAGTATTGACAATGGAAATGGTGATAGAGGACATAATGGCGACAAAAGAAATAATGGCGATGGAAGGAAGGATAATGGTAATGGAGGAAGAGATCATCGTGATTCACGAAAGAACCTTTCAGGTAACAAAGGGGGTCATGATGAAGGTGGACATAATAGTAACCGTGATAAATATAATGCTGTTAGAAGAAGACCAGTGGTTGACTCAAGAAGTCGGAAATTCAATAATCCGAATCTCGGTAATGCCAAAAATAATGATGACTTTGGAAAGAATAAAGGCGACGAGAATGGAAATGACGACAAGAGAAACGGAAATGGCCATGAGAGAAATGGAAATGACGACAAGAGAAATGGAAATGGCGATAAGAGAAATGGAAATGGCGATAAGGGATATGGAAATGAAAGAAACGGGAATGGCGATAGAAACGGAAAGAGAAATATAGATGATAAAAGCATGAATGGTGGCAATGGCAATAAGAACAATATGGGGAATAGAAATGGAAATATACCTGTATCAGGTTCCGTATTAAGTAGTACTATCGGTGATATGATTGTAGATGCGGCTTTAAACTCAATACTTTATACAATGAATGTCGATGTCATTATTGACCACGATTCATCGGAAGAATTAGATGACCCAGAGGACCCTGTCCACAACGATAAAAATGATGACACGCACGACTCAAAAGATGACGACCACGACTCAAAAGATGACAACCACGACAACGAAGGTGGTCATGACGAACACGACGACAAAGAAAGAGATGACAGGAAAGAGAATGAAAGAGAAAGAGAACACGAGAATGAAGAGTCTAAGGAAAGCAGGGAATCGAGAGAAGACGAGAGAAAACCGACAAGAATTGGTAAGATGTTTAAAAACAATTTCAAACAAACTGCACAGTAGTTTTACAAAGAAAAAGGAAACTTTCTCGTAAACATCGGGGATTGTTGTCTTTGGGATGTAAATCCCTATATCTTGAACAGAAGTTCACTAGTACATCTGCATGTAAGGGGGTGGGGGGGGGGGGGCTGCCCCGTGGCACCTGACTGTGATTTTTTATTTACGGTTGTATTGTCTTTACTTCGATATTCTGCATCCAATAACCTTTGCAATCTTCTTGATCTTAATACAGTTACTACCATATCGCCAAAGCCTACAACACAAGTTATACCCACAATGATGCCAGTCACAACGATGCTTCCTTCGATGTCTACAACAATGCGAACCACCACCTCAACTACAATCTCAACAACCGCACAGCTACCATCAAAAACCACCACGATGAAATCTGTAACCACAGATAAACCGGGCCCACCTCCACCCCCTGGTAACTGCCAGGGTCAGGTAATCAATGGATCTACCAGCATTGGGTGTATTAAAAGGGAATGTTGTCAAGATTCTCATTATGATGGTGGCATGTGTCCAGGTTCTAATGTGTGTTGTTTTTCGTCTAACACTTGCCGTAAGTTGTCCACAATGACCTTTATATAAGATTTTCTTATTTTTTTATACACAAAACTTTGATATATGTACCAATCATCTGTGTTCCAAAAGTGTAAAGGCACAATTATATTGAAGTATGCTTTGAATATCAAGTACAAGTAAACGAATAGAAAGCGTAAAATATGATATAAAACCATGGTTTCAAACCTTGAGCACGAGTGCCCCCAAGGGTCCAAGAAATGAATAACGACAAGGCGTACCAGGAGTCTCAAAGGCTGGGAAGCAAGGAATTAATTGCTTTAATATGAGGTCGCATCGAGGTGGTCTTCGGTTGTTTTGAATCGAATTTCACGCAACAGCTGAGCAATATCGTATATAGAAAGTGACATTTCCCAAAGCTATACAAAATAAATGTTTCGTCTATTTTTTAGAAACAAAAGACTGTAACTCACGATCCAAACAAGCAGCTTGTCGAATATTACAGATGAGTAACAGAGGTAAAATAAGTATACGAGATGGTGCAACAAAAGTTGGCGTTAATCCCATGAAAAATCTCCAAGATGCATGTAAACGACAAAAGACTCCATGGTCAAGGTACGTTTGAACAATTGAAAACATAAAGACAAATATAAATTCTATTCTGTAGTTCCAGTTCTCCGAGTTAATTCCATTTTTTGAATTGTGCAAAGGGAGTTGGGATGTTAAGTAACTTACTGTCTTAGCACTTGTACCAAGTCCACGTGCCATTAAGAGCAAAATTATGACATTTTTTTCTCGTGATGGTAATTCTTACTATGGAAAAAAAGCACTCAAGCATAAACATTTTATGTAATTTTTTCAGCAAAGGATGCCATGCAGTTTGTTCACCTGTATCTGGATCGACATGTTTATCTTCCAAACTCTTGAGATTTATACAATCTCTTACTAATCTCGGTAGAGTCAAGGTATGTTCAAATTGTAGTGTAAGTCAGTTCTCTTCGTATAACGAGAGTCTCATCGTGGTTTAGGTGCACAAAGACATGTCATTAAACTCCTCTCATGGTAAACAAAGGTAAAAAATGAAATGGTGTTTTACACCTTAATTTTCTGCACCTGTTACTGGAGAAGTGCGGTATTTGCCAAGATTTTTCGATTTCAAACCGCCGAGCCATCTGTAACGAATACAACCTGTAACACACGGGGTCTCGGTCAATTCATATCCGAAGAAACTAGAGGGTTTTTCCATCTACTCGGAACTGCATCATTTACAGAGAAGATTTCATGATAACCCAGATTATAATCGTGTTAAAATTATCGTGAAGATACATATACAAGATTTTAGATGGGAACTATGTTAAGGAAACGAGCGAAAAAAATCAAAATTTATTGGCCATGGTTTATGTAACACACGTGCCACAATAGCTAAATGACAAAATGCTAATATAATCTTTATATCACCATTTTTATCGCTTTACCAGTTAACCTTGAACAGAAATAGCTTTATATCGCCTCATCGGATTCCTCAAAATCTCAAGTTCTAAAGTGGCATGCTCAGAATACCTTTTTTATAAAATTCAGTCTACATGATGATTAAGCCCTATTAACCGTTCTATTAACACCGAAATAACACATTATATTCCTTGAATAAAATGTTGCTTGCGTTCATCATTTCAGATCATTAACATTACTGGAGGCTGTCATCGGTGCCAATCTGGTCATCACGAAGGAATGGCTGTAGATTTAAAGAAAACAGACAACCATTCAGCCATTTTAAGAAGATGTCGATCTATGTCCGGACAAGCTAGAATGGTTCGGAAGAGTGGCGAAAGATACATAAGCTGTCGATTTTTTGGATAGTAGTTTATGTTTTGTTACTAGTTGTAGTATTTTGGTCAATGGATATTAAAGTTGATTTATAAAAAATAACAATTTTTCATTTAATTATTTGTGGGTCCTATCATGAAGATTTGTCCTATCGTATGTACACGCTTTAATTCGTTTGCTGTTGTTCGAAATTAAAGAGGGGAAACTTTGGAAATACATTTAATTACCTCGTTCAGATTTTTTGGGAAAAACAGTTTCCCCTTATCCACTATCTTACAACAAAAACAACTGTCCCACTTCCTTTAATGGGTCTGCCGACAATTCTCGAACCGTGTGGGCAGTTTTTTGCTTGATCGTGCTTCTTGTGCTATGGACCCATCTAACGCATGAAAAATCCCCATAGTTTTGTAATTGGGTTAAATTTCCCATGTCAGTACTTGTATCAGTATTTGAGCCAATCAAGAGATTTCCCTAGAACTAGCGCTCATTGGCATCACCAAAACCTTAATATATCAATACTGCTTATGTTTTTGCCGAAACAATAAAAATATCATTGTTTTCGTTGACGAAATGATAAAACAAAGCATCGAATGCTATGCACCACAAATTCCTTCCTTCTGTATTCATTCTTACAATACCACTTGCTCCAAATGATAGTAAGGTTTTTCACCAACAATTCAAAGCTGCACAGAATGTGTAAATCGATAAATGAAAATGATATCCTTGAATTTGGAATATAATCGGACGTCGGATGCTTATTTTATAAAGCTATTTTGATGGCTGATAATGTGCTCTATCTGTTGATTCAATAATCGGAAAGGTTTGTACTCAGAGAAAAAAACTGTCAACCTAAGAAAACCCTTGATTCTGAACAAGTCATCTCCGTGTATGCGGTTCCTGCTCAGGGCGTGTACTAATGTACGAATGAAGAAAATAAATTTGTTAAAAGTTGTTTCACCATCCAGTGCACAATATTAACATGGGGTACTAACCGTTAAAATCTGTGCATAACAATTACTATTGCGTAAGTCATATTGCAGTGTCATCTGCCTGTTCTTTTCCATTCGAAATCCTTTGGGTATACCTGAATTATGTTATGTAAGTTCTGTTATATTCTGAGGTAATAAAACATTATTGTGAAATTTTATTATCAAATTTCTGACTTGACAAATTGGTAGATCCAAATGTATGTATGAATATTGCGAAATTGTTCGCCTGTCAGGATAAAGTGTTTACATGAATGATGTTCCTTGTTGTGATATATTAACATTTTTTGACATATTCTAGCTTTTGTTCCGTTAATGTGAATTTTAAAGTTTAACTGCCGAGTCCCATATGGTGTTGTCATCTTTAAATAATGCTGTTGATAATCGCTGTTTGTGCTCTGTTGGTTATCTCACAGAGTCTTGTTAGTGGCGAATCCGAACAGAAAAGGGCCATCAGTATACCGCTATCACAGGTGCAAATTAAACAAATTATTAGCGACGACATTCTAAATAGTGTTCTTGAGACTTTCAAGGATGGAATTGAAATCCAAATTTTAAACCCAACAATAGAAGGCAATTCTTTAAAGTTTGATTTGGGATTCAAAAGGAAATCTGTACAGAGTCTTCGAGATGATAACAGACAGGAGGACGAGGAACAAGGTGAGAAGAGGAACAAGAGGCACCGAGATCAAAGCGAAGAACGAGATCCGGAAGAAGACGAAGTTGATGATGACACTCATGAACAAAATGATCAAGATACAATCATTCATGATCAAGGATTCAACACTGGATTTCTGTCATTCGGAGATAGTTTTGAAATGATGGATACTTCAATGATTTTTCAGCCAACAGGTAGTATGAACTTTTGTTTTTTTTTGCTGTATGCGATGTTAGAAATAATATTTCAAAAGCAAAATCAGAATTGCATCAGGTGTTGATCAAATCTTACATATCTTCAATCGAGTAATAACATCATGGTCCATTTCACTGTGTGCAATTGGTTGTAAATTAGCTTGTAACCGCAACTACAAATTATTTTTGTTTTTGTAGGGCAATTCACACCCCATGTTACCTGCGGTGAATTAATGTCCAGGGGAAATGTTAGTGGTGCTGGTTGTGTAAAGGAGAGTTGTTGCGCCAGTAAACAACAAGTTCACCAACCGGGTGTTTGTCAGGGAAGAGACGTATGCTGCTTCTCCGCTAACATCTGTCGGCAAGAACCCACAACACGTAAGAATTGCATTAATTAATGAGATACACAACTTTCAATTTCTCTGTGTATAAATTGTAGGATGTAAAACGACAATTATTTCATTTTCATTTTTTTGATCGTTGATAATGCCAGTAATGATCCAAGAACATGCATGCTTCAGTTCTTTCCATAGAGGAAACTGTCATGTCATTCATTTTAGTCAAACGAAAATATACATATCCATAGACATTTTAATTGCAGAACCACCGACAACACAGCTCACAACCGTTGGTCCGATCGATGTTCGACAACTCACAACCGCCGGCCCGGTTGATGTTCGAGCACCACGAGATAACTGTACTGGACTTGTTGTTCAAGGCTCTACTAGTATTGGTTGTATACAGAATGGTTGTTGTGAAGGCCACCGTCAAGTGGCCAGATTCTGTCCAGGCACTGATGTTTGCTGCTTCTCTAAAGATTTTTGTGGTATGACTGAATGTAATGTGTGAATGTGCCTGTTAACCCGTGTAGTCAGACTCATATAAGATATGCTTCTTGAAGATATTCAGTGTTTTCTTTTCTGTCTTTACAGTGCATATGTATATGGATCTGTAAAACCTGAAAATCTACGTTCAATTAGTTCCCTAACATAATGCACTCCACACAGTAGGACACAAGCAATTATGAATGGGATTCATAGTGTTGTATTTCGTTAATATAAATAAATCATAATGATAATGTATTGTATTACAGCCGCTAAAGCTGAGTGTAGCAGGAGATCAAAGCAGCTAGCTTGTAGAATTCTGGATCGTGAGAGAGATGGATTGATAACGTTAGCGATGAACCATTCATCATCAGGACATCAAGACTACGCTTATCCCAGATTAAACCTTCAACATACTTGTAATAATCAGAAATCACAAAGATCGAGGTAGATACGTTCTAATCAGTACTTAAATGGTTACCTTATTCAGCTCTTTGTTCCCTTTTCGAAAATTTCTTTTTGTTCATTGCATTATTTGGAACCTTTGTTACATTGATCAACGGCACTTGTCAGAAGAGAAAAAAAATAGAGCACGTCAGCCCAATTTCAAATTTCCTTTATTCAGAATGTTTAGACTTAGACTAAAGCAATCATAAAAAACAGTGCTATTGAATGTCCGTGTGAGGAGAAGAAAACATAGTTTGAAAACGTCAGCCTAATTCCAAATCAACTTTATACAGCCTTTGTAATCCAAAAGGCTGGACAAATAAGTTTTTTAGTTTAAAAATTCATTACATTACATTTACCACGTTGTAATTCTTATAAACTGTCGTATTTTTCAGTTACAGCTGTCCAGATTTGTGTAAAACCTCCCCAGCCCCTGGCGGATCAACATGTCTATCGCCCAAAATGCTTCAATATATCGAATCGTTAATAATCTCCAGATTTAATGGAATATACGTAAGTCATCAAGGCATTTCGTTATATAATCTTTGGTGCTCTGTCGTGTTTAGTGGAACGAATATACTTTACTGAATTTATCTTCTGAAGGTGTAATCGTAGAGTATTCTGGAATATATACAATATGCTTTGCTAGGAGCCTTATATCAAATTACAGATCCATGGTTCTTCCGTATAATATTAAAAAGATCCCTTCCAAGGTGATGATTGGTAAACATACCATACTTTTCCTGTTTGGATTCTTTGTGTATTCCTTTTTTTTCAGATCACAGCTATAACTGGGGGCTGTCACAAATGTGGCTCGAAACATTATGATGGTCTGGCAGTGGATCTGAAAAAACAAGGGGATTTCCAGAAGTTCCTCTCCAGGTGCAGATCAATGGGCGGCAAAGGCCTGGATTCAGATGACCATATCAATTGTCAATTTTTCGAGTAATTGGTATAATTGCCGAAATTTGGGTTTTGGTATAGAAAAATTCAATGATTATTTCGATACTAGATAAGACAAACATCGTTCAGGTTTGGTACTATGCAACTACATATTCCATATTCCATTTATAGTTCGAATATTTTGGAATAGTTCTGTCTCACAAAGCATCTTCTCTGTATCTTAACTTATTGAATAAAACATGTTATTTTGGGATGGTGATTTATCTTCTGAAATCCTTGCTACAATATTAGCTGATATTGATGGTAATAACCGTCCGTTCAATAGGAATTCCTGTCCAAATGATTATCGAACATTGTATATGGATATCAGCTGTACAAGTTCATTTGGACGAAGGGAAGGTAATTACTATAGCATGATGACATTTTGCCTTAAAGCCTATAATATATATAATGTCACTTCTTTATTTTTACGTGTTGTTTCCTCCTACAAGTTGTTTCCTCCTACAAATACATCATCCGTTATAATGCCCATGACATAATTGACATGTTAAAGTCTTCATGAGGCGTCCCTGATTAAAGATGAGTACAGTGTCTTTAGCCTTTGGTCTCTTGGTTAATTGTCTGCCAGAATATGAACATAAACGTCTATCTAATGACACTTTTTATGCTAAATGGCCTTTTATAGGGTTATGCAATATTTCATTTTACATCGCGTGTCGCTCACAGTCTTTGATAAAATACAAACTAAAAAAAAGGTTTATATAGATCATAAACTTTGATTTACGAGACTTTACAAGTAATAAAAGTAGCTCGTCCATTTGGATTAGATTGAGTTTCCCAATTCTTGGATTGTTTTAAAATATCGTGAATGTTGTTCAGCGGCAGTACTACGAGAAGCCACTTTGATAATGTTTCAGTGACAACAATAAGTCTATTATTGACATCAATCGATCCGAAAAGAAATGCTTTTTCGATATCACCCCTCACTTACCGGGAAAAAACTGGGTATAGCTCTGCTCAGGTTGAACCCTGGACTAAAGAAGATAATACCCTTATTGCACCAGATATGGAATATAAATGAAAAAAATTGTCTGAACGGACCGATTATCGTCATTTCTTAGCACTGAAGAATGTACTGAATGCCTTATATAGATAAGATAGCAGATAATAGTTCTGGGAAGATATAGTTTTTGCCTTATATATTGTGACAAGTTTGTTTTAACTCTTAATCGACAAAATGATCGCCTTGATAGTTCTTAGTTTGATCGTGTCGGCACTAGGTAAGAAATATAACATATATGTGTATACATGTATACCCTTTTGGATTATCCCTTTTATGGAGAAATGGGTTTTTTTTTATACATTTTATGATTATTCCTGTCATTTATTTTGACTTGGGTTTAACACCTGTAATTCCTCAAGTGTATTAAAGGTTGGTTTATCTTTACCTTCAGTAAATGGGACTTGGATTGTCATGTGTACATTTCAACTCTTCGAATAAGATTTGGGCACACAGTTTCCAAATTATCAACTACATAGATGATCTGTTACTTAAAAAGAACAAGATCCGTTCTCATATCACTTACATGAGTATCATTCAAACGACGACTCGCTTATTGTTTCGCTTCAAACTTTATCCTCGTGTTTTTCCTGCTTACAAATTATGCTGCTTTAACCTCTTACATGCTGGTACATAGTCAAGTAAGTATGCATACTACAGCTTCTACCTTCATGCTTTCTTGCTTCAGCCGCAGAATACGTTAAAGATACCAATGATCTCAAGCATTCATATATAGGTTTTAAGTTTGACTTTTCTGGCATCATAAATTGACACCCTACTTGCTGATATTTTTTGTATCGTTAAGACATCAGATTGTGTTTTTAGAATTCTTCTCAGAGTTAACATTAAAAGGAAGTTTAAGAAATTATTTGTAGTTTCATCTTATAACACAGCTTCCCAATACTGTTTTCAGGCGACCAATGTACTGAACACAACCACCCAAAATTTGGTAAAAGTGGAAAGTGCTTATCAAAGAGTTGCTGTGCCTATTCTACCTATATCTCTGATCTTTGTTCCGGAAGTAACGCCTGCTGCTTTACCCATGATACCTGTGGAAGTGCCGGTATGTATAATATGTTTCACTCTCTTTTGAACGATTCATAACCAATACTTTGTCGGATTGACTTACGTTGAGATTATCTTTTCTGATTAACAATTCGTTCGTTCACTTCCTCATATCGTTCCCACGAGAATCTTCGCTTATCTGGTTTTATTTTGTCAGTATTGGGAGGCTGTCCAAGCATTGTAAGTAGAGCAAGTTGGGGTGCCAGGGCTTCCAGGAGCAATAGTTATCTTCCAAGTCAACCAGTTCATTGGGTATTCATCCATCATGGAGAAAGCAGTGCCTGTCACAGCCAGAGCCAATGTGCAGGAATTGTGAGAAGCTACCAGAATTACCACATGGATTCCCATGGTAAGTTATTTCTTATGGTAATAATCACAAAGATTTTTGTTTATATCGGTTTGGTCAGTAGTTAAGTTCTTGTTGCTCACATGGTTTATTGTTATTCATCTGTTAAGTTCATTGTTAGGTTATGTTTACTGTTCATCTGTTACGTTTATTGTTCACATGTTATGTTTATTGTTCATGTTGATCACCACCATTGTGATTTATCTATAAATAGGATGGAGTGATATCGGTTACAGTTTCCTGGTTGGTGAAGATGGTAATGCCTATGAAGGACGAGGATGGGATAGAATTGGTGCACACACAGTTGGATATAATTCCAAAGCTGTGGGTTGGTATATTTTATGTTATGGCTCATGTTCAGGATGATCCTTTGTTGTCCTATATTATCACAGGTTACAGGCACTTGTCTTTTGAATAATTTCAGTTTTTTGTATAAAAAAAAATAAAATAAAATTCAGCGGGGACGGCCGGGTATTATAGAATTATATGTTATCATAGGTTATGATCGACGAAGTCCTGACTGATCTATCTGTTGAAGCAAGCAAATCACTCTCTTTGTCAATTTATCTGGACAATTTATCTGTATGGATCTTCTGAAGGCCCGTAGTCTCCAAAAATACGTTTATTCATTTCATATTTGTATATTTTCCAGCCATTTGTCTTATTGGTAGTTTTGATTCAGTTGTACCCAATGCAGCAGCGCTAAATACTGTCAAGAGACTTATCCAGTGTGGCATAGATAAGGGAAAGATATCTAAAGATTATGTTCTACGTGGTCATCGTGATGTGAACCAGACCAGCTGTCCAGGAGATGCTCTATATAAACTTATCAGAACTTGGCCTCATTATTAAACCTTATCTCAATCAATAGAATTAAAAACACCTTTTCACTTGTTGTTTTTCTGTTTTCGTGTCTCTGACCGAATGTATGTAAGACTTGGGAGAAAAGTACAAGGGGAATGATTGCTAGTTTCATAAACATTTTGACTAAATCCTCAATTCCAGTGTTCAATATATGTTGAATAGTATTGTGAATTCAATATGGGGATTTCCTTCAATGTGAAAGATACAGCTTGTTGTATTCCTTTTTTAACATTTGTAGATGCCTTTATTCAATAAATTGCTTATTTGAACAATTGGTGGTCAAAGAATGTTAATCTAAAGATTATTGGATTGTATGAACAACTTATATTAAGGTACTTAAAGGGTTTTTGAATTTGGAATTAATTTATATACGGTATAATTGGGTGAACACAGTAGTCTAAAACAATTTTTCCAATGTTATTGTTTTGTTGTTTTTTTATGAAGAGTTACCTCCCGTAACTAATCATTCAGTTTCCACCACAAGTGATATGTGATACCTGCAGCTTTTCAGGTCAGAGGGAGTGAATGTAAGACTTAAAAATAAATTGGGAGAGCAGTACTAAAGAGGGAATGTGTGCTAGTTTCATAAACAAATTTGACTAAATTATCCCCTATTCTAGTGTTCTACAATATATGATTTTACGATCATATTTTGAATTCAGTATGGGGTTTTCCTTCAATGTGAAAGATACAGCTTGTTTTATTTATTTTTTAATATTTTCAAAATAGTCCATTTTTCCAAGAAATGTAACCATCAGCCCATGTTCCTTTAGCAACGGTAAGATGTGGATAATCATCGTATCGTTGCTAAAGGAATATGCAAATAGCCTTATATCCTAGTTTTTCTGTACGACTTGAATATAAATATTTCAAATATACCCCGTAAACTAGTTAGGCGGTTGTGCCATGGTGACAAGTTGTGCCCAAAAACAGAAGTTGGATTCGACTCATGGTACAGATGTAGTGTATAGATGCCTTTTTTTCTTTTCCTGACATGTCATCTTAGTGCTCATGAGCAAATTAGCATTGACACGAGAAAATATCTCTTGATGGGTGTAATAATTGCTTATTTGAACAATTGGTGGTCAAAGAATGTTATTCTAAAGATTGTATGAACAACTTATGTTAATGTACTTGAAGGGTTTTTGAATTTGGAATTAATTTATATATGGTATGATCGGGTTAACAAAGAAGTCTAAAACAATTTTTTCCAATGTTATGTTTTGTTATTTTTTTATGAAGAGTTACCTCCCGTAACTAATCATTCAGTTTCCACAAGTGATTTGGTTGCATCATGTGATATCTGTAGTTGATCAGGTCAAATATGATTTTGAATGGTTTTCTCACAGATAGAATTTATTTCAGGAGGTAGTTTAGACTGCTCTGGTGGCCATAGATACAGTGCCAGGGGAACAGCTTATTACCCAGCTAATAATGCATTAGAGGGTGGATTCGTTGATATGAGAGGACATAATCTCCGAACCCTACAGGTGAGAAATACCAAATCACAGAAGTAATAAAGCACAAATAAAAATGAAAGATTTACAGGTTTGTGCAGTCATGTTATTTTCGGATGCTGATGTCGTGAATTATTACACGAAAATTTTCTATATCGTTTTTCAACACCTGTGACGATACATTATAGCAATCGAGGAAATCCGAAAGTGAAATTTCCCCCGAAAATGAGGTCATTAAGATCTCGAGGCGGAGATGTGATGTAAATCTAAATAAAATATCCTTTTGATTTTTTAGGATTACTTAGACGGAAAAGCTAGTTATGTAAGTGTTGCCATGGACAACAGAGCCGGTATACCTTACGGTACTGCCATCTGTATCCCTGAAATGAACCACAAACATGGCCGAAATATCGTTTTCAAGGTAAGTCAATACGGTAATTGTTTGGTATGGATCAAGATGGTGCTTCGTAATGCCTAGGCTGGCATTAAGTATTAAATTTATAATTTCTGTCTTTGGTATTGACTATCTTCTTTAAACCAACAAATTAGATTAAATAGTGCTTCGCTATTGGTATATTGACGAATATTTGTTATAAATGGCATTTTGAAAATATCGCTTTTTTTCAAATACACAGATGGGATATATGAAATTGATACTATGATAGTGGCACTAAGTGGTAGCACCATGAGGTGTTAGTCTTCTATTTGATACAGTATATGGACCTAAATATACCAGATTGGTATATTGACGAATATTTGGGCAGATGAGTTTAACTTTTAAAAGATTGATTTATAGGTCTGTGTTATAAAATGGCATTTTGAAAATACATAGAAGGGATGTATAATTGATATTATGATATATGTAAACCTAATCAATCGATTTAACTTATTATGTTCCAGGTTGTTGATACCGGAAGCGCTTTCTTTGGCAAAGGTCACAGTCGAATTGATATTTGTGTTCGATCACAATCGCTTTCTTACGATTCTACTATTAATAATCATTTAACTCTTGTGTTTCCTTAAATAACTTTTATTAAATACATTTTAATTTTATATGCATTGTTTTGTAAATGGGTTCAAAAAGGATAGATAGTATGATTTTGAAAGAAAGTTAGTTTATCAGTTGAAAAGAAATATTGATCATATTGTACTAAGTGCATCATACGTTGATCATTTTAATTGGTTTTGACTAAATTATAATTCAGAATGCATGAATTACTAATATAGTGTCTTTAAATTCCTAAGAAAGTTCAAATGATTAATTGTAACCCGGTACAATAACATCAGCGTATCCACAATCACTTTCAATACCTAGATTTTCACTGCCACCTCGACCTCCCATTCCTTTACTGGTAACGATCCTAAACCATCCACTCTCACCCTGAAATAAGGTTAAATCTTCTTTGTTTCAAAGCTGTGTGCTGTTAAATACTTTAAAAACAAGTATGTTGTATGGTTTACTGTAGCTGCCAATGGAGATATAAGATGAAATGTGATAACTATTTAGAATGCTTTCTTAACAGCTGAATCTTTTGCAACAGTTCAAAGCGATTTTAGAGAATTTTGTAGGACATTTTTACCACTATTGGCAATTTACTGTCTTATGTCTGTGGTTCCACTGTCTTATAACAGAAAAAGCAACAAATGTTAATGTTACATTAACATCATTAAGTTTCAAAATGTATTCATCGACTTACCCATGGCTCTCCCCAGGAATTTCTGACAATCCAATATTCGCCTTTATCTGGGTCTACTCCCCATCCAGCGACAGATACTATATGGTTGACCTATAATGTAGTACATAATGTTTTACATGAGAGCACGGTGTCATACAACTGACAGGCACTAAAGTATTAAGCCGCTGTAGCACTTTTCAGAAAATCTATAAGTTTGACGATTTTTATCTTAATGAACGATAGAAAACATACCATAGGAAAGAAATGATGTTCAGAATAAACGCCACCACGATATTTCTCTAAACCTTCAGTTGCCATTATACCACAACTGGAAGTATATATTTATCCGTTTAAGAAATCATCGTAATACATACGACTTAAGGAATAAAATCATTTTCTAAATGGTGTCAAGGGGTCATTTTTCCTACTTCAATTATATATACTTCTATTATTACAAACGCAGTATTTTTGTTCAATATGATCCGAGAAATAAAAGCAGTCAGTGTTGACGGATTCCTGATTCCTGACTCTTACCTGATTGGTCCATTTTTATAGATTTCAGCCATCATATTGTCTCTATGTTTGACTTCACCATGATCACCAACTTTCCATAAAGTATAATTCTGAAGTTGTTCACATTCTCCAAATGTGGTACAAGTTCCACAGGCGTTGAATTCGTCACATTCTGTAAGAACAATATTCCAATTGTTTGTTCACTGGATTTAGCTTAAAGGGCGGAATATATGCCTTACTCAGGCATTACTACTGATTTATTTCATTTGAGAAATTGTTGAGAAAATTGAAGCCACAACCTTAGAGATTTATATATACAAGTTGGTTAAACTCACCATCATTAATGTACAGCTTCATGGAAATTGAATTTACTGGGATGGTCATGGCATACCTTCATCCAAAGTTTGAATAAGCGGGTGGAGATGTTTGCTGTATGGATACATTAAAAGCTACATTTGACAGTCAGTCATGTAAATTGTTACAACGTGTGGAAAGCGTTAAAAGCATAAGATGACTTACTTTGATCTACCGCTTGGAAATTGTTACAAGTTTCATCAGGAATACCATGACTATAGGCATAAGCATAGACACCTTTATCATCTCCACCTTCAGCACAAGATCCTGCTCCAGCACAATCGATCACATTCTGGACTGATAGATATGCTAAAGGCCAGGCACCTTTCCTCTTGATATTGATACGATCAGCTATAGCACTAGTTGATCCCATAGCCCAACATCCACCACAATCTAATTACCAAGATACAAGATCCGTTTATTAGTTCGAGGTACATATTTTGAAATCTCAAATCCGTGTCCTTAACGCCTGGCAATTGATACAGATCTGCAACACTAAGCGGCAGCACCAGGAGCTTTTAGTCCACTATTTGATATAGTATATGGACCTAAATATACCACATGTGATGGCGTAATTTGTAAAAACAATGGTATCACCATGGTGCATCAGTAACATATATATTAAACTGCACACAATATTACTGATTGATTCCTTTGAATCTACATTGAACATAGTAAAATTAATGGTGTCGCCAGATGCATCAGTTATATATCAGTTACATTCTGATATTACTGATTGATTCATGCGTTGGACACTACAATCAACTTACATTGTGGTATATGTTGATTTCTGGTTGTACTAGCATAGTTAGTACCATTACGGTTTCTCCAATCAAGAGATGTAGGTAAGTCTTTAACATTCAAATATTCGTGTGGTCGAGGATATGTTCTGAAAGAGTTGAATTTTCAAATCCATATTGTTACTATTGAGATCTAACATCTCAGAATCGTTAAGAAGATTATGTTAAAATTGTAGGATTGCCCATTATATTCAATGGTCATTTGAATGGACTCATTAATATTTTTCTGATATCTTTCAAGCTGTTTTAAACACTTGCTCATTCACTCTAAACAAACCAAGTATCTGGGCAGCACTTATTTTCAAACGAATCTTGAATCTCCAAAACTTACTTACTTGACACCCTTGTAATTCTTCATAGGTTTATAGCAAGTTCCATATTTCAGTTTGGCCTCAGCGAAAACCAAGACAGCCACAACAAGAAGAAGTATTTTGATCACCATGTTGATTGAAAAATAACTGACAGTAAATAATCAGGTTAACCACTCATCATATGATTAAAATAAATCAAGATTTGAACTGATTATTTCAGATAAGATGTTATCACCTCTTTCATATTGCCGAAAGAGTATGGACGAAGGGGAAGTTACTCTTGATACTTTCAAACCAAAAACAGTTCAATTTGTGATCAGTTAACGTCACCTGAAGAATGAAGTATAGAGCGCTGTTTTCATGGCTTTTCTTACTCTTTTTGAAGAGGGTTGGGAGATAAATATATATGCGATATATCGGAGTCACGGGTCTAGATTCCTTCATGTTGATGTACGCTGGAGGAGTGGTATAGGGGAAGTGTATAATCATTCAAGTACAGCTAATAATATATGGAGAATTTCTTTTCAAGATTCCGATAGCCTTATAATGTACATAATGTTCGAGTAACACTGTATCATTTATGTTTTTTCTGTAGGTTTAGAAGATAATATACCTGAACATTTCTGTTAGGTTTTCAAATTGGTAGAATATATATGCTCAGTTTTGATAGAATTTATTTATTTTCTGACTTAACTGGTCAATCTAAGTTGAGATATTTAATTGTAACAATTGGATTTGATTATCATACAATAACATCACCAAAGGCACAAGAATTTTCAATTCCAAGGTTATATTTAGCACCTTCGCCATTATGAGCAGCACTGGTTACAATTTTAAACCATCCATTTACACCCTGAAATGTATATCAGTATATTTGGTAAAGGCAACTAAATGAAAAATGAAATGAAATGAATGGAGTTTTAGGTCCTACTTTTCTGCACCATGTAGAGGCAACTAAATGACAGCTTGATAGTAGTTTTTCGAAATGATACAAAAGTCGAACTCAGTCAGCCATGTCTATAAATTGCCTACAGCTATATATTAGAGATCTTACCCACGGCTCTCCCCAGGAATTTCTGACAATCCAATATTCACCAGCTACCGGATCCACACCCCATCCTGCTATAGATATCACGTGATTAATCTGGAACGGAAGAAGACGTATTAAATTGCTATCAGCATGACCTATGTGGAAAGCAAGATTTCAGATCAAAGGGGTAATAAGTTTCCATTGAATCAAGACAGGGGTTACATCCGTTAATGAGTGACATCATATACGCTGCAGCAGAGATATGAGTATTAATCTAAACAATGATTCGAGGCGGAAATTGTCAGTATAAATAGTTGCGGAAGTTGCCACTGTCCTAACGGTAGCCAAGTGTAGTTATATTATATCAAAGTTATGCACGCGGATACTTAATGCTTATTTGTGGAGAGTTGATATTTCAAGATGTCATAAAATAAAGAAAACGTACAAAATTAAAAGGTGTTCTCTGTGATATAACTCCACCATGGTAATCATGTACTTTCACTGTAGCGTCAATACCACAACTAGAAAATATTATATAAGTATTATTCTTATATTGTCTACAATGGCTTATCGATGATAATAATCTTCACAACTAGATTCAAATTTGGATATCAGAAACATACTTTAAACGTTGTTATTGCAGACTATATGGCACAGAAAAAGCCTGATCACTCATTGTGGCTCTATCACTACTATCATTCGGATCTGTGTAATATCTATACAGACTAAATGGTTTAATACAATACCTTATCGGTCCATTCTTGTAAATTTCAGCCATAATGTTCAAACGACCCTTTACTTCACCATGGTCTGCTACTTTCCATAAAGTATAGTTCTGGAGAGTTTCGCATTCTCCAAATGTTGTACAAGTTCCACAAGCGTTGAATGGATCACACTCTGAAATAATGGAATATCGCAAGGTACAGAACTTAACTGACAAAAAAATCCTCACCTTTGCAGTTATCCTCCTGATAATAGGTGAAATGCTACGTCTTGTATTTGTCGCATAATGTACGTCTGTGAATAGTAAGATTATGAACATGTATATATATTTATTTAAATGGGTTCTAACCATTTTAACGTGTCTTAAAACAAATGCTGTGTCAATCATGTTATGAGCGCGAATGACTTGGTCAATATGTCACAGTATATAAGCGAAGAATATGGTACTCTTGCCTATAAAATAGCTAAGGCTAACGCTGTACCTTGTGTAGTAGCTTGATAATTGTTGCAGGTTTCATCAGGTATACCATGTTGATTTGCATAAGCATAGACAGCTCTATGATCCCCACCGAAACAGGTACCCGACTGTCCACAATCTATAACATGCTGTGGTGATAAATAGGCTGAAGGCCAGGCTGCTTTCCTTTTGATGTTTATGCGGTCAGCTAATGCACTTGTTGTTGCCATCGACCAACAGGCTCCACAGACTGAAAAAATTTCAATGATAAAGATATATACTCCGTTTTTTACTACATGAACATGAATTAAAAAGTATGCATGCAGGTCTATGTAGCATCTACGGAAAAGAATCTGTAAGTCTATGTAGCATCTACGGAAAGGAATCTGTAGGTCTATGTATCATCTACGGAAAAGTATGTCTAAAAGTCTATTCAGCATCTAAGGAAAGGTGTGTCTGTAGGTCTTATCAGCATCTAAGGAATGGCATCTGCAGATATATGTAGCATCTACAGAAAGTCATCTATAGGTCTATGTAGTATCTACAGAAAGTCATCTGTAGGTCTATGTAGCATCTAATGAAAGGTACGTATGTAGGTCTATTCAGCATCAGCAAGGAAAGCGTTATAATTTCCCTGTTCAGAAACTGTAATGACGACCAGCATTAGATTTTGTTTATCACTGCCGAGCCGCAACCATTCCCTATGCATGTCATCGATAGACTTTTCTACAAACCCATTTCCCTGAAATGTGTTTTTAAAATCAAGATGACTTACATACTGGAATATGTTGATTTCTAGTTGGACTACAATAATTAGTACCATTTATATTTCTCCAGTCCCATTCTCGTGGTAATGATAATAAATCTATATATTCATGAGGTCGTGGGTACGTCCTGTAGAAGAAATTTGTTGGAAGGCCTTTAAATTTACCCCAGGAACTATTAATATTAGACAAGCTCCAAGAGGCAATACAAATGTTGGAACAGTGAGTACAGTATCAGTTAAAATCGATTTAACAAGCTGTAACATCCAATTTTAACTTCTAATGTTGACATTGATGAACAAAACCGTCCAGAAAACTAAATTGGTGCTCTTTATATACTACCAATGAATTCACAAAACACTTTTGGTGCATGAATACTACAGAACTTCAAACCTAAAATACCTTACCTTCGAGGCTTGTAGTCATGCTTTGGTACATGACAGCTCAGTTGTTGAGGATCAAATTTATCAGACAAGGCTAACGAAAGCCCTGAATATGCGAGCAACACTGACAATATTTTCATCATATCTGATGTTTATTATTATATCGTTAGTGCAATAAGACCTTTTGATGATGTATATATATTGATATATAGTTTAGGTGATAGTTGATATCTAGTTTATATCTATATAATCATCATAACTTGTAAGCTGTTATCACACATCTTTGATATCCTAATTAAAAACTAAATATAAAAGTTCGTATTGGCCAGACAACGTTGCGTGTTGCGGTCAAGATATGGGATGTTTAATTTTCTTATGGAAGGCAAATAGGAACTGCAGAGTGTATATATTAGACATGTTTATTCAAATCGTGTTAGGGTGACAGGAGCAGATGTAAGAAAGTTGGATGGTAAAGTCCATTTCACTTCATTTACGATAAGCAAATGCTGTAATTTGTGTTTAAGCGGACTGCGACTTCGTAGCACATTTTCAAGAAGTTCAATGGTCGCATGCGAATCATCATCGCTTGATCGTTCTACAAGTTCCAAAATATGCAATGGTGAGACAATGTGCTTGCATGAAGCTGTTGGTGTTTCTTCTACTTGACAATTATTAAAACCCTACTTTGAACCAATCATCGTGATAACAGCCATGCACCTGTCTTCAAGGCGACACTTGATCTTCATTAGGAAAAATGACTGAAGCATCGACGGAAAAATTGCATAACGTACCGTACATCATTGGCGTCCATTTTAAGATCGACTTTCGCCAACAGTGATGTTTGCATTCATTTGTAAAGTTTAGTGAGCTACCCTTGAGCATTTTCTAGCGCAGTGGTTCCCAACCTATTTCAGCCTTCAAACCCCTGGAGCAATGGACCTTTCACACCCCAAAAATTTGTTGTGCAGCATGTGATGTGCTCTCTCAACTCAAAATAAATTATTCTCCTACACCAGTTTGCCACACCCCAGGGGGTGAAAATACCCCAAGGTTGGGAACCAGGGCCCTAGAGGATGGAATTGGTTTGCAATATAAATACCAATGTTATTATTAATGATGATAATTATATTGAAGGGTAGACACCAGACTAAAACAGCAATTGTAGACAACAGCATACAGAAAAAATATATTTATTTGGTAATAAAAAATAACAAAAAAGAAGAATAGTATTAATATCACGGAATGGTATTCTAATATCCTGCTGGAACTATAACATCTGCAAAAGCGCAATCTGTTTCAATGGCTAAATTGTAATTGTTGCCTTTTCCTCCTTTGGCGGCACTGGTAACGATACGGAACCATCCTTGCTCACCCTGAAAAAATATCAGATTTTTCAAATTATCATTTGTATTTATGGCTGACAAGTTAAAACCGTGTATGTGACACACGGGATTTGAGACACCAACATCTGCCTCTTCTATAACTGTCTTTCATTATGCAACTCGGTGAATTAAAACTTCGTTTACTGCAGCAGCTTCGGAATCTTGGCCAAAAGAAAGGGTTCATAGCCACTATCTCAATAGAATAAACTGTTACATGTCTTTTCAGCAATTCACCTTTCTGATATACGGACAGTTCCTGAGCAGTCGCAATAGGAGAGTTAAAAAAAAGAAATATGTTAATCAACCTACCCATGGAAAGCCCCATGAATTTCTGACAATCCAGTACTCTCCAGCAACAGGATCAACTCCCCAGCCTGCTACTGATATGATATGATTGACCTGAAGAAATATAAACAAATCATGAATGTGTTATATAAGAGACCAATGGTATTAGGAAATTTTGAGTGACCAAAATGCATCAAATACTAAGTATAGTAACGCATTTTATTCCCAGTGTTTCCTCTAACACTGCCGATTCTGGTTGGTTGGTGTTAAAACAAGACTTTTATCAATGGCACAACTACTGTTGCTCTGTTATAGATCCAACAATATACTTACACCAGGAGACGCACTGTATTCTGAATATACGCCACCTCGATATTTCTCTAAACCTGCAGTCGCCATTATACCACAACTAAAATATGGATAAGCAAAATTGAAAAAATATTCATAGTGGCTAAAGTACGTGTATTTAGTTAAAATGATATCTTGCTCGTGTACGCACAAACACATTGCGTCACACAAATCTTCTCAAGTTGTGGCAACTCCCATGTACATCTAAAGATCTGACAAATAGGTTTCATGATCTCCTTTAGTGGCATTTGCTACATATTACCTTTACAACCATCTACCACATTTTGAATGTTTCTGTACAGTTACATCATTTCAAATGAAGTGGTTTTATGCAATTTGTCTCACAACAATGGGGTTTTTGGTTACATTGTCAACCTACCTAATGGGACCATTGTGATAAATTTCGGCCATCATATCAGCACGGCCACTTACTGGACCATGATCTGCTACCTTCCATACAGTGTAGTTCTGGAGTTGTCCACATTCACCGAATGTTGTACATGTTCCGCATTGGTTGAAGGGATCACAACCTAAAATTAAACCAACTTTACTGAGACAACCTCCAAAAAGGAATCAATTTAGCATTAGTACCTATTCAAAATAGAAATGACTGAATGAGGGACTGGGCGATATACTGGGATATTCACTTGAACCAATATCATCCTTCATTGAATTGGTGTGAACTAAAATTACTGAGCTGAGATCGAATTCCACTTCCCATCGAAAATTTCTTCAAACCTGGGGTATTTTTTGAAAACCGAGAATTCCCAGAGGTCTGCGCCTTATCTAGCCTTCAACTCGATACAATAGCGCCGATTTGGATATGGCCCAGTAGTTCTCGCCATTTGATATCAAAATTTATTCATTTCTGTGCCAAATACCGCACTTCTTTGATCTATAGAAAAAAACTATATCAATGAATTGAAAAGCTTTTGTGTTGTGACAACAGTGCTAAAGAAGAGATTAAGATATATAATTGTGTCATGTACATGATTGTGCATAATCATGTTGAGAGTGATAAGCGAACAATCAACTTACTTTGATCCTTGGCCTGGTAGTTGTTACATGTTTCATCTGGAATTCCTTTATCATGAGCATAGACATAGACACCTTTATCATCTCCCCCGTGACAAGTTCCAGCATTGCCACAATCTAATACATTCTGTACTGATAAATAGGCAGAAGGCCAAGCTGCCTTTCTTTTGATATTGATTCGATCAGCCATGGCGCTTGTAGAACCGTGAGCCCAGCATGATCCACAATCTGTAAAAGAACAAAATGTGTAGCATATTCAGTCAGTGTTTATACCTTTTATTACTTGATAAAATATTAGTTACATTGATACAATGAAAATTCCAGGCAGTTGTTTACAAGGGCAATAACTCTAAAACGATTTATAGCAATTTGTGGCAGTTGAAATCATCATCGATATGTATAAAGTATAATATGCAGATGAACAGTCTAGACCATTAAACAATATCAAGTGTAAACTGAATTATAAATTGGTTTTTGTTATTCATTGTTCTGAAACGGACCACAGGGTAACAATTCAATAGTTCTTTGTAAAATATACTTCAATAAAAATTTTACAACTTACATTGTGGTATATGTTGGTTTCTAGTTGTGCTGGCATAGTTTACACCACTAACATTTCTCCAGTCGAAACCTTTTGGCAACAAAACATTCTTTAATTGCTGGGGACGAGGGTAAGTTCTGAAAAAAAATATCAGAACTCAAATAAAAACACCTAAAAGGGATTGCATGCAAATATGCATTGAATAAAGACGTTTCTGAAGATGCTGTAAAATTACAGTACCATAAATATGTAATACCTGTTGCAGATGCAGCAAACCGAATTTCGTTTTTCTTTCGAATCGTAAGTACTTGGTTTATTTATGCGCTTGATGTGATTTTCACTTTGTTTTTATTGATTTATAATAAGATTAAAAGCAGTGATGCCAAAAGGTAAATGGTATGCAATTACGGTAACCTATTCCATTAAGGTATATGGTATGCAAATAAGGTACATGTATATGGTATGCAAATAAGGTACATGTATATGGTATGCAAATAAGCATAGAATGTTTTATATTTATATTTCTAGTCAGAAAATGCATGTCATTGATTTTCGAGGATAGAAATCATTAACAATGCGTGATTCACAGACACGTGAATATGAGCTTCCTCGTTTATATAAGTAATAATTATAACATTTTAATCATATTCATTTCCTAAATTGAAGTATTTATTTGTATCAAATTACTTGTAGCTATAAAATGAAATTATGTTGTTGGCTATACAATATTTGCATTATGTGAAAGCAATATGTAGTTTCGATTGGCTTTGTTTATGAGCGGACAAAATCGTACCTAACCCCGTCACAAAGAATAAGGAAGATTTTAATGTGTGATCATTAATATGATTCAAAGCACATTTTTAACTATAAAATAACACGACTTGTTAGGCAAGGAAGAATTTACCTTCCCTTGAAGTAATAATACAGGGACCACAATCTAATAATGAATGGTTATAGAATGAAAATCCAAGCAAGTATCTTGTTTTATCTCGAAATAAGCTTAAATGGTATATATATGAAAAGAAATACACGTATATAAGTTCATGATTAGTCTTCCATAAATATTGTTAATTATCCTTCATTATATACGTACTTAATATACTTCTATTTCACACTACTTTGTGTCTGGAGCACTAATTCAACAGATTCCCTAATTATTAGGTCTTATTAATATATTTCAATATCACTCTACATTGATGTATTGAGCACTTTTATAGCAGTGAAAATATTTTGTGATGGAAATTTTCCTACTTGTATAAGCTCTCAATATACACCTTAATATAATAGAAGTTGGAGCCTACCTGACCGGTTTATAATCTTTACTCGGTTTGTAGCACGCTGACTTCGAGCCCTGAAGAGACTTGAATTTCAAATTGTGAGCTTCATTTACAACAATAACTGCTATGAGCAGAACTAAAATCGAACCCTTTCCTTCCATTGTGATAGCTGTTTGTGAAGAACAATAATAGATCTAATCCCGTAAATTAGTTCATCATGTGACTTATTTCAATCACATGACATGATTCACTCGATTTGACCTACTTAGTTTTCTCTGCGCACCATTAATTTTTTCAATTCAAAGGGACATAACTCATGTTTAGTTTACAAGTTACCTCCCATTTATAACTGTTAGAAAGATAAATTTCATTTACCAAACAGATTAGTGGACAAATCCTACCAGTATAAGAAATATTTTGCAAAGGCTTATGATGTTGTATTCCAGACATAAAATTTATGTTGTGTTTTTTAAAGGTTTCGAGTTAATAAAACAACAGCACTTACCTATTTGGATGAAACAAATTTTTGGAAATGGAGACAAAACCTAACTTTCAATCACAGGATTTAAGTAGGTAAGCAAAGAAAAAGAATTAATTAAACAGTAAATCCAATCATAGCCTATGTGTATTGTTCGAAGGATAACCATCTGCATTTTCGACCAAAAAGATATCAAATTTGTTTCTGAAAACCTTTGTAGCTTGCGGTACATTGAGATAAATCCGCTCTTCATTTCTAGAGAGCAGCATTTGCAGTACTGCAAGGTATAAATCCTGAAAGAAACGATAAGATAAATTACTACTGAGACAAAGAAAAGAAATTTATTTCTTTAATTTAAACATAATTAGCATCATTTCTTTCACATATAAATGTATCTATTTTTATAATAAGCCAGTAATGACAACACATCTTTTTTTTTCTTATAGTGCATACATATTCAGTAGGACGGTGAATAGGATCAATGTAAATAGAAGCATTATGTGTACAATAAAAAACATACAGAAGCTAAAAACATATTTTTTGAAGAAAGTCATGTGTTCGATCGCACGCGGAATGAAAACGGTGTAAATTGAACTATTAGCCGTCCCTAAAAGACATACAAAGGCTTCAAAACATCTTTTGAATTCCTAGAAATGGATTTTTTAATAGTGATAGAATGTTTAGAAATAGTAATTGTTTGCTAAAATGAAATAATTAAAACAATTCTCTGGGTTATTACTAAGTGATTCGTTTTTCTGTAAATAGATTTATAAATTCATTAACATTTAGAAAGTTCCTATCAATATTTATCAGAGATCTTGGAGACTTGCGTCATACAAGTAGATAGAATGATTTGGGATTAGCTGATGATATTCACATCTACAAATCATGTTATGGTACAAGTACAACAGTATCTCATTATCTTTCATAATATAGCCGAGACTTGTGCATTTTGCTAATCATGTTCTTTATCAGTCATGCTCTTTAGCAGCCATGTTCTTTGTTAATCTTTTTACCATTGATGCTCTTTATCAGTCATGTTCTTCACCAATAATTTTCCGGGCATGCTCTATATCATTCATGTTCTTTATTAGTCATAGTCATGCTTTTGAGCAGTCATGTTTTTAGTCAGTCATGCATTTTACCAATCATGCCATTTATCAGTTATGTTTTTATCAGTCATGTTCTTTACCAATCATGTTCATTAACAGTCATGTTCCTTATCAGTCATGTTCCTTAACAATCATTCTTTTCATAACATGTTTTTTATAAGTCCTGCTCTTTAGAAAGCATGTTCTTTTACGGACATTTTTTTCTTAATTCCTAATTATGATTTTTACCAGTCATGTTCTTCTTCAGTCATGTCCTTTATCACTCATGATCTTCGTCATGCTTTTTATGAGTCATGCAATTTACCAGTGATACTCTCTTTCAGTCATTCTCTTTGTTGTGCTTTTTATCAGTAATGTTTTTCTTATGTCATGAATGTGTATCTATTGCACTTTAAACTTCTAATCATACGTGACGGTTTTTCTTTCCTTGTGACATGAGTTTGGCGTGATCGGATGTTTTGTGTGAGAAAAATTGCATTTCATCGTACATAACTAATTTTGTAGAGGCTTATGTAATTCAATTACTTTCCGAGATTTCAGATATATTGTTTATATGTTTAATATACATGACACCGACAACGATGTCCAATCCAATATACATTTTGAAAATTTTCGGAAAAAGGCTTCTTCCAACCATATCTCAGAATAGCTAATGTTTCATAACTGTTCTGATGCAAGTGATTCTACTTGAAAAAGTACCAATTTCTATGTCTAAAGAATTTATTCAGGGAACATGTTGGTTCTCATGTACCTTGAGTCAGATAGAAGGGAACCAAATTTTGTTCACCAGAGTTTGGTCCCCAAAATAACAAGTTTGAGAGATATTCAATCTTATTACGGAAGAAAATTTAGGAGAATTATTCCGGAGAGGATTAAATTGCTTCGATTATAAACCACTATTCTGTCAGGGTCATTGGGCTGTCAAAGGAAACTCATTTATCATTGGGATATAAAATCAATATATAGACCGTTATATCTAAATAATTACTAACCTAAATTTTAAACAAACAGGTGGTTTTCTCAGTTTAATATTACCTTTTGTAATCTGCAACCAAAACTGTTCATTTAAGGCCTATATTGAATAAAATACCTGAAAACTTTCTGATGCATTTATAATATTTAATAATGCAAAAATATCGTAAATGTATAAATGTTTGAATGAAATGATAAACCAAGGCTCTTGTTTGTTTCAAGAGGTTCTTGTTCACGCTCCGTCGTCATTTGGAGTAAAAAAAAAATTGTAGGTCGATGCCAATGTCAAGGCTAAATTCCCCCATTGCTCATTGCATTGCTTTGTCCTGAGCTTGAAACGGAAAAAGAAAAAATTAATTTCTTTTTAATCTCAATCTATATTATCCATAAATTTATTTCCAGTTATATTAAATAAAACAGTTCAATATTTGTTATTGCGTCTCTAGTGTAAATAGAAGCTACGTTCCATTTCACATGAACATCGGAAGCATCATTAAACCAACTTCCTAATAAAAATTATTAAAGACTGAGAAAGGAAGTCAAAACAGTAAGGAGGCTATTATACTTCTTCCCTGTCCAAATATACTAATTATTGTTAATGATGTAACCTTCAGGCTCATAGATTACTTAAGGCTTAAAATATCTTTAAAAACATTTAATTGGTTTTAGCTCTATGGATTCTATTAGAGCGTTGCCAAAACCCGTGGAGTATATTTTGCAATGAAAAGTTACAATTATTAGCAAAGTGTACTGAATTCATTTATAAATCCAGTCAATTAGAGGTATATTATGTGTTCTGTGAACACAGATATCATTTTCATGGGTCATAGTATGCAACAAAATTCAATCTGGAAAGGAAGATCTATATTTGTTAATTGAGAAACGATCCCTGATGTAGCAGCTTGAATATTGCATTGTGAACGGGAATTACAATTTATATTAAAAGTTCTGGCAATTGAAAAATTAAATTCTTACTAAAAATGTATTTGACGTAAGATTCGGATGTTATTGAATTGACTTGCTCCGTCAGCTCTTCACAAAAAGTGATTTAAGTTTGATCTGTTAGGAACTTTGTAATAGGATTGATTTTAAAACGAAAATAACACATAACCATTTGAAGTATTAGTATGTATCAAAGTTCTGAAAATAGAAGCTCTAATCCATTCCGATCCTTTTACAAATACCACCTACAGTCGGCTCTTCTGTTGACGTCGCTGAAAAAGGTCAAATATTTATTTTCAATTTTAAACAATTACAATAAGTGAGGTAGTAAATAGAACAATCAGACTGGGGATTTCAGGATTTCAAAAGGATGAACGCGAATCTCTACAGATATAATTAGCTACAATAATGTACCTTCATTGCTATTCTATTGTTAGACAATCAAGAGAGATTACCAGGGTCAAACTAACAGGAAGTATAGTGCAACTTTTTCTCGTACTTACGTTGGAGTTGACATCAATATATCAGCATAACTATTATTAGCTACAATAATATTTTCACTGTCAAAATAGTGCTCAATACATCAATTGTAGAGCGATATAGAAATAGTACTAACTATTATTATTGATGTAGAATATTTCATGCTGACAAAGCTATTCTCAGGTTTTTAATGTGGATAGAATCGAGCTCCATCTCATGAAAGGCGACAAGCATATCTCTACAGAACAGAAGTATCGAGTTCCAAAACAGAGGATGGCGATTATTTTTGATCCTTCACGTCAGCTAAGCAATCTACAATGTTAGCTCAACCGATTTCAGACTCACGTAAGAGCTAAAGTGGAACATCATCGAATATCCTCCAAATTCGGTAGCTTCACATCATTGTAAGAAATTTAGTAATTGAAAATTTAAGTAGACCCTATTGCCTACTAAGGTTTAATGTTGTGTGGTTAAAGGAATTGGAGTAAAGTTCTTTTGAATTAAACCCTACACGAGTGATATCTACAGAACATTAGCTCGGTGCACATGTTGTTACAGGATAAAACCCAAATTTAGATAAACTTGAAACATAAAATATTGCTTCTCAAGGCAGTAATTTGCTTTGATTTTTTTTTTCATTTCTTAGTAGGTAAATAACAATTCTCAGTCATTTGGCTATAAAATAGCCTATATATCTATATTATTCATAGCAGTCGTAACAAGTTTTACTATGTCTCCTGCAGATGAGGTGTTGTAACCTTACAAATAACTAGGAATATCTTAACAGTAATCTAAGATACAAGATGAATAATGTATGTACAGTTAAATGTCAAAGATTATAGTTCTCTCTGATCATATTATATACAGTTTATAGATGGGACTAGAGCCAGAATTACTAAGGTCATCTGGCATTATATCTATATTATTTATGTATATTATTCGTTATCAATACCAGTAAATATGTAAATTAGTTTGTAGAATGCCTATATTATGAAATAGATCGTTATGCCATTGACATATATTTTATGCAGAGAATTTAATTTGATGTTTTGATTCATCAATCTCACGATGGCATGCTATCTGGTATACAAGTCTAGGGGACTGGGTGGTCGTGACTTGTCTTGAGGGCTGGGTGGTCGTGACAAGTCAGTGTGGTCATGAAAAGTCTTGAGAGCTGGGTGGTCGTGACAAGTCAGTTTGGTCATGAAAAGTCTTGACAGCTGGGTGGTCGTGACAAGTCAGTTTGGTCATGAAAAGTCTTGAGAGCTGGGTGGTCGTGACAAGTCAGTGTGGTCATGAAAAGTCTTGAGAGCTGGGTGGTCGTGACAAGTCAGTGTGGTCATGAAAAGTCTTGAGAGCTGGGTGGTCGTGACAAGTCAGTGTGGTCATGAAAAGTCTTGAGAGCTGGGTGGTCGTGACAAGTCAGTGTGGTCATGAAAAGTCTTGAGAGCTGGGTGGTCGTGACAAGTCAGGGTGGTCATGAAAAGTCTTGAGAGCTGGGTGGTCGTGACAAGTCAGGGTGGTCATGAAAAGTCTTGAGAGCTGGGTGGTCGTGACAAGTCAGGGTGGTCATGAAAAGTCTTGAGAGCTGGGTGGTCGTGACAAGTCAGTGTGGTCGTGACTTGACTTGAGAACTGGGTGGTCGTGACAAGTCATTGTGGTCATGAAAAGTCTTGAGAGCCGGGTGGTCGTGACAAGTCAGGGTGGTCATGAAAAGTCTTGAGAGCTGGGTGGTCGTGACAAGTTTGTATATACTTGACATATTTTTTATGCAGAGAATTTAATTTGATGTTTTGATTCATCAATTTCACGATGGCATACTGTCTGGTATACAAGTTTCGGGGGACTGGGTGGTCGTGCCTTGTCTTGAGGGCTGGGTGGTCGTGACTTGTCTTGAGGGCTCGGTGGTCGTGACAAGTCAGTGTGGTCATGACTTGTCTTGAGGGCTCGGTGGTCGTAACAAGTCATTGCGGTCATGGCTTGTCTTGAGGGCTCGGTTGTCGTGACAAGTCAGTGTGGTCATGACTTGTCTTGAGGTCCCCGTTGTCGTGACAAGTAAGTGTTGTCATGACTTGTCTTGAGGGCTTGGTTGTCGTGACAAGTTAGTGTGTTCATGACAAGTCTTGAGGGCTTGGTGATTGTGGCTTTCTGGTCATGGCATACCTTGAGGACTGGGTGGTCATGTCAAATCTGGAGGACCGGGTGGCCATGACGAAGCTCACAGCAAGCCTACAAAGTTTTTTTTATACTCATTCTTATAACATTTGTAGAATTTACTCTTGGTTATGTATGACTTGGTTAAGCCATTTTCTTAGTTCCCAAACTACTCCCTTATGAGCAACAATAAAATGTACAATGTATCACGCGGTTAAACAAATGCATTTGATCTTTATATAATACCATGAAGGAATACATGTATATTAATTCTGTGACATTTATTCAGTCATATAATTTTGTATGTACCAAGGGATATCTAGCACAACCAAATGAGGCGCTGTGGAATATCAGATTTTAGAAAATAAAATGTGTTTCATGGCATATTATGCTACGTAATGACAAACGTTTCTGGCCTCTTCATATCATGTTATGGTTTACCCCTTTGACCGACAGGGTTAGTGATGGCTAATACTTGAATTTGAATGAATGTGTCATTGTCAATCTGTTAGAGTCCATGACTTATAACATAAAATGCCTTCACACATACAATATAAAGTAGTGAAAATTGAGTTAATTTTTTATCAAAACATTAGACAAAATCTTTCAAAACATCATATTTGAAATCAACAGGAAACTCAAGACTTAACAGAATGTTTGAGAAGACTCCTACATGTTATTCCTACATCATTGTCCCAAATCAGTTACGATATATTCATTGGTCTCTTCAATGTATACCTGTTGTGATTTTCTAGTCCTCTGATTTGTGAACAGTAAAATCAATAGAACTGTATCGAGAATGGCTGAGCTCAATACTTTATACATGTATATATACGCGATTGCTATAGGAGTCTCTATAGCAGTATTAAGTTGGATACTTTAATCGTAGCTTGCCTCCTATATTTAATTTATACTGCGAAAGTTTGGAAAGTTATCCTTGCACCTTTCTAAGGTAAGTCTTTAGTTATGTGAAATTTATGTTCTAAATTAATCGGTGTAAATTTTGATTTCTTGATGGATTACAATTCGTGATGCTTATTTCTCGACTTCATGTAAATTTTGTTAAAGTTTTTGCGATCTTTATATAAAGTTATTGTACTTCCGAAACATTTTCTATTGAATTTCAGGGATTTTAGCTTTCTTTTCGAGATCAACATGTGCTCTTTATATACAGATATCATTCCAGTTTCAATTTCATGTAGGTGTACTTATAACTATTTTGTCACCTTTGGTGTTCTCTATTGAAAGATGAATGCGAAAGTCTTCGTTATTATAGAATCTATTTTTTGTTAACCATGGTATTTGAATCAATCATCTTGAAACAAAACAAAAATATCGACTTATTGCATGTATTCATATAAATTCCTCATTGACAAATCATCAGCAATCGAAAACCGCAGTGACTCGGTGAGGTAGATACTAGAATCGGGTGTCCGGTTTGATCAGAGCTGTCATGCAGGATGATGTGTATCTCGAAGTGACTGGCATGAACATGAGTATGGTGTCATTTTTTTTCCTGTTTCATTTCCCCAATAATGATATTTTGTTTACATTTAGTTTCCTGATTCTCAGCAATAAATAGAGTTTAACGTCCTATTTTTCTGCACAATCTGGGCTAATTCTCAAAGAGGTTCTTTGAATAAAAAATAAAAACTTTTTCCAGAACCCTTTCATGTGCATTAGCCAGGCATAACATTGGGATCTTAAAATACACATCGTAAAAAAAAATTAAATACACAGCGTAAATTTTAATGATAAGAACACGTTAAATTTAATGATTAATTTAATTAGATTGTTAACAATTCTGAAAATAACCTTTTTAGATTGCTGATGACTGCAGGATGTTTACGTTTTGTTTGACATAATAATGATCTTAAGAAATTATATAGACCTAGCCAGTAACTATTGATATTTTTTCACAAGACGTCATTACCATAATCGAATTTACAGTCACATTAGCACACATAAAAGGTTGAAAATGTTTAAAATAAACATTTCAGATCTAATTTACAATTGTATAGCCTATATTATCTGCCTCCGACGCTTAATGGCTTATTTAAAATAAAATGTGATTGATAAATGCACCAGGGAACTACAAAATGTGAAATTATAATACATAATTGATAATGAAGGGAGCAATGGCAAGAATCTTGTTAAGTTTTGAAATATTCAAGCAGGAAAGAACATCTTTTCTACTATAAATACAGCTTCTCCTACTATGGTTGGTTGCACGTCTAGCTAGAGCAACAGAACAGTAGGAAGTAAAACTCTATTCATTTCATTTCTTTTCTAGCTAGAGCCTTCTAGATCTAGGTGGTGAAGCTAAATCAAACTTATTTAGTGATATTTACTTCAGTTTATTTGAAATGATCTAAATACTAATCAAACTAACACTAAACGTTATCGGTTTTTTTTTTCAAAACAGAGACAAGATTCTGAATGCGGATTCTCACTGAAATAAATTAATTCAAATTCAAACAGCTGGGAAACATCTAATGTCTCTCTAAAAAAAGGTCAAGTCTGATTCGAACACAAAACTTAATAATTAATCATGCTGTAAGACATTTACTAATGTTTTTCCATCCAGGAATCTCAGATGGGGAATTGAATTTCTGGGATTATTTAAGATGTAATGCCCAAAAGGAAGCCTAATCGATGTGTTATCAGAAGAACCTGATAGGAAAGTAAATGCTGAAACGGTTTTATCTTCAACCAATTAGAATTAAATGAATGGAGTAATGGATTTATGGAGTTTTTCCCAATCTCTCGTATCACAAAAGTTGTGAAAGACACGTACAGAACGCAACATTCATTGAATCACTCTTAAAATGGATTCCCTTACGAAAACTGCTCTCTGTCAACTATTAAAGTGGTATTGAGGATTTTACTTTGCATTTGTTGACACTTAATTTCCCTTAACTGCCTGCACTTTTTGCAATGAAAAAGCTCTAATTAGTGCATAATTATGTTGCTATGACCCAGCAAAAAGGCATAATATAATCCGTTATCCATGTAAAATATGGATTCTCTTTGGTATCTACTTTTCTCGTTTGATCTTTTTGCAAAGCAGCCAAAGAGTAAATGTGTTTGCATCATTCACGATAATGATCTTGCTAAGACTCGGAAGCTAAACTCTTGTCATAACTAGGAAGTTAGACAGACCTCTGACTTTGACCGATCGTACCAGATCTGGTACTTGTTAAAATTTAAGTGCGGCAATCTGTTCAGTATATCGGCACCATAACTAATCATTTCAGACAAGAAATGTTAAGGAATGGGTTTGTAATAAAATCCTAATTACTTGTTGTTGAGAGAAACTCATTATTAATCCCTAATGATAAGACTAGTTACACGTAGTTCTCGTAGTGATAGGACTACTGACACGGTACGTTCGTATTTTAATGATCACCAGTTATCTCACTGGACATCAAAATATTCTGCGATTATCATCAGGCAATGAAAATAAAATTATGGGTTTTAACATGTAAGTGAAGATGCAATTATGAAAGTAGGACCTCGGAGGATATGTTGGTTCTATCCCGGCATAGACTGAAATATTACCTTAAGAGATTTCAGCCTGATTTTGTATGAGTGTGAGTTGCATTGGTAAAATCTAGTCTTGTCGTTCGAATGTGTCAATAACCTGAATCTACAGTGCCAAACATCTGTGAATGTTTAATGTTCCTTAACATTTAGGTATCTGTTGTGTCAAAATTTATTTAATTTTATAAAACAAAGAGCATGAAACACAAAAATAGACAAAGAAAATTTAAAGAATAATCACATTTTGATACTTGAATGAGAAGGAAATTAATTTAAGAACATCTTAAGTGACTTCACTAAATTTCATTATTACACAAGAGTAGAAGCATATTCTCAATCGAAAGTTCTCTGACAACATCTTCAGCAAATAGGAAGATCGAAAGTGATTCAATAAACCACTAGGCTGGTTTGTCGTTATCTAATATTGAATGTCCAAGGAAACAAAGTTACGTGTGTTGTTCATGGAAGTATTGTCATTTTTTCTGTTCCATATTTCAGAGAATTTGGTACAAACCAGAAAGAACACTTTTATTTTCTTACATTTATTATTATTATTTTTATATGTACTTATGCACTTTAACAGGGTTATTTTCATTTTAAGTGCATCAAGTGGAAATCAAATCATAAGACGAATAAAGAACTTGCATGATATTAATTGCATATCACATGCTGTAACGTAATAAGATCCGATAGCTGCCTTTAATTTAATCTCTTTTGCTAGAATAATGCAAAAAATATCAAATTGGATAATTCAAAGCTGTACTAGTGGTTTCACTATTCATGAAATGTAATTATCATCCTGAATAAAAACTGGCGAAATCCATTACAAGCTGCAATAAAACATATTAGCGGAATTAAATGGTTTTCTGAATTATGCAAATCTAAGAGAGATACAAACAAAAACCAGATAGATGTAATCAAAGCTTTGCCATCGAATGATATTTCTGTGCAATATTGATATGATACATAAACGTTATACAGAATAAAGCCGGATCAAATTTTTCACATGCCCCTTTTGATTATACTCTGCTGATCCGGATATCGTTATATACGTTATAAATTCTAGAGATAATTTCCTCGGCCCATGTGTTTGAACTTGTTCCACATTCTTCAATTTTTTTATGATTCGGTAATCTTGCACATTGGTCCTCACTAACAACGGTTCAAAAATTCCAAAACAGCATCGGACCAAGGTTTGCAATCTGAGATCTAAGTAGCGTTCTAAGGGAGTTGATAGCAGTTGCTGTGGTAGTTGAAACCAACCTATCGATTCAAAATTGATTTTGTGATTTGAATGCCGATGTTCTACATAAAAAATGGTGACATTTCGACAAAATGCCTGGAGGGAATTAGTCTTACAAGAAATTAGCTTACCACCATAACTTCCAGATCTAATTTGTGTTGCCTCCGATCAATGGTTTGTAGAAAATGTGCCATTTCGGGGCTTAAAAATATTCTGTTAAATGATAGCCTTACTGACAGCAGTAATTTCATTAAACAGGCAATTTGGAATTTTTCCGTTTTAACGGGTTTTTGTTGGATGCTCTGATGATACTTAAAGGCAATAAAAGTGCAGGAAATGTCCAAACAGTTTTCGGTGATGATCTACTGACATTTCGTCTTTTTTTTTCTTAAATTTATTATCTTATTATAATTATATTATGATCTTTTGCTCAGTGGCGATAAATTCCAATTCTGTGGAGATCCTTCACGGTCTCATCAGGTGTTCCCCTCATTCGGTCAGTCAAATTTGTACCCCTACTTCTAGGAGACTGTCTCCACCACTCGTTTTGCATTTTGACATAGGACCAACTATAAATTGGTTATCAATCATTGATTCGGTACAGAATCAGTTTGATTTTCAGATTTTTTAAGTGTGCTACCGTTTAGATCACAGTAAAATTAAAATATAATATAAAAAACTCGTCTTTCGGTTTTCATCTTAAATTGAAATTTGTGTGAATAATTTCATTGATATAAACTTATATTAAATCATGAAACTTCTAAGAAATGGATGAGCAATAATTCTCATCTCTTTGGTCTGGCTTTATCTGATCATGTCGATATAAGTTAAAAATAGAAATGCTTTAATTTGATGATTTAAAAGTGACGTTTATTGGGTATTTAAGGCTTATTTATTAGATTATATACTGCCCTTCACATACTTCAGCTCATTCTTCAACCTTTATTGAAATTATTTGTCTTTGAACGTTTTATTAGTTCTGGATAGGACCAAATCAAAAATAACTTTATTGGTCGATGGAAGTTGACTTAAACAACATATAGATTCTGACCGGTTTTCACTCACTAAAACAAAAAGAAAAACTTTTAATTGTACATGCATTAACCACAAAATTAATTATATGGAAAACTGTGTTTTTTAGGGTTTTGATCTTCAAAAAAAACCTAAAGGACAGATATCGAAGCAGGAGATATCTTATGATAATGGAATCACATGTAAAGACAAGAAGGCTATAGATTCCGTCTCGGCATGCTCTTTAACCCAGTACTAGTGGTCGAAAATAAAATAATTGTACAATCTGGTTGGTTGGTAGATGGCAAGTTAACGTTCGCTTCCAGTGGATGCTGATATCGCAAACTAGGTAGTTGTTGGATTGTACAATCTGTTAAGTAGTCTGTGATAGTTTGAAACAGAAACTAGAGACCTCCAAACAAAATTATTTCAGTTTTTAGTCATATTTCCCATTTCATTGTTCATATAGTTTGAAATACTGTTAGTTTTATTTTCTTTTTTATATTTTCAGATATCAGTATTACAAGCTGAATCAGAGATCAGACACTATTACAATCAGTTAACATCTAGGCGACTCCATATTAGTGTATGGTCTGCATACGTCACGTTTTTATTGGAGAACCTTCTTCTACCTGTTTGTGTAGGAAGTAATATCAAAATATTCCACTATCTGTGAAGAAAAATATCATTGGAAGATTTATTCCGATAATCATTTTCATCTCAACCTTGAAACTAACAAAGTGAAAACAACATTTCAACAATAGCTGGATATTAGTGCACGGTTATTTTTGGAGAGAGTGTCTGTGATAGATAAAAAGATTATTAGGAGTATTTTTGGTATAAAAGTTGGAGAGTTTTATTGACAGAATCGAGTGTTTATAAACTTTTATCATTGATTCGTCTAGTTCACCTCCGGTTAGACTTCCTCATGTTTTTAATAACAACGTTTCAGTTTTTAATTCCACAGTTTATAGGATGATAAACAACAACAGATTGAAAATGGATGACAATTTATCGGATTACGAGGATTCCTCATATGATTGTCCGACATTAAGTGCCTATTATGACTTCGAGACGGATTATGGGATTGTCGGATGTGTCATAGCCTCATTTGGAATACTGGGAAATTTTATATCCATAGTTGTGCTATCTCAAGCAAGGCTCAATTCAACAACCTCATTCTTCTTACGATGTCTCGCTATTTATGATACAATTCTGTTATTTCTACAAGTGCTTATATATGCCATTCCGTGGATTATGGATATGTGTAGTTTTTGGGATCATATCTTATTAGCTGCTTTATTTATGGTATATCCATTATCAGCTGTCGCTCATACAGGTTCTATATACATGGTTGTGGTTCTTGCCTTAGAACGTTATTTAGCTGTTTCCAAACCTTTTCATGCCATATCAAAATGGACGTATAACCGCGCTCGGAAAATTTCCCTTATTGTGTTAGTCTGGGCATTTGTATATAACGCCCCGAGATTTTTCGAATACAAACCTCAACTGTACCATGATGGTTCCTGGAACAGAACCTGGTTAAATTCCCATTCCACCTCACTGACTACTAATTCGATGTACATAATGATTTATCTGGGCTATATCAGCTTAGTGATTGAGATTATCGTACCACTAATAGTACTTACTGTATTTCATATACAACTTTTACATCTATTACGAACCAGGCATAAGTCGATACTAAGAATCAATGCTGTTCGCCAAGCAGACAGACACACACTTACAGCAACAATATTTGCGATAACGTTTATACTGTTTGGTTGTCAGAGTTTTGTGTTTGCCTACAATATTTTACATTCTACGTTATGGAAATCGAGATGTACCTTGGCATGTTTTCACGTGCATCATATCACCATCCTAGTCATCATGCTAAATTCAGCAGTTAATTTTATATTTTACTGTTTATTGGGTAGAAAGTTCAGATTGGTTTTATTTGAATTGGTACTGGGTCGTAGAACCACCATGATCACAATGAAGTCATCAGAAGGTAATGGTCATTCGCTGGTCAGTATGGGAATGTCCACATGACGGATTGACCATGTTCAAAATAAAAATGTTTCTTCAGGTTTATCAGATGTATTGTATAATTTAATGTTGTAAATATCGATATTAAGCTCCATATCGTGGATATTTTCAGCACTTAGC
>NW_008709380.1:48256-49370 GCF_000327385.1 Lottia gigantea
GACATCATTTAGCTTCAAAATGTATTCATCGACTTACCCATGGCTCTCCCCAGGAATTTCTGACAATCCAATATTCGCCTTTATCTGGGTCTACTCCCCATCCAGCGACAGATACTATATGGTTGACCTATAATGTAGTTCATACTGTTTTACATGAGAGTACAGTGTCATACAATTGACAGTTACCAAATATTAAAAGTATTCAGCAGTTGTACCAGATGATAGAAAAGTGTTCCAGCTGCACAAAACACTTTTAAGAAAATCTATACGTTTAACGATATTTATTGTAATGAACTTCAGAAAATATAGCTTAAACATACCATAGGAAAGAAATGATGTTCAGAATAAACGCCACCACGATATTTCTCTAAACCTTCAGTTGCCATTATACCACAACTGGAAGTATATATTTATCCGTTTAAGAAATCATCGTAATACATACGACTTAAGGAATAAAATCATTTTCTAAATGGTGTCAAGGGGTCATTTTTCCTACTTCAATTATATATACTTCTATTATTACAAACGCAGTATTTTTGTTCAATATGATCCGAGAAATAAAAGCAGTCAGTGTTGACGGATTCCTGATTCCTGACTCTTACCTGATTGGTCCATTTTTATAGATTTCAGCCATCATATTGTCTCTATGTTTGACTTCACCATGATCACCAACTTTCCATAAAGTATAATTCTGAAGTTGTTCACATTCTCCAAATGTGGTACAAGTTCCACAGGCGTTGAATTCGTCACATTCTGTAAGAACAATATTCCAATTGTTTGTTCACTGGATTTAGCTTAAAGGGCGGAATATATGCCTTACTCAGGCATTACTACTGATTTATTTCATTTGAGAAATTGTTGAGAAAATTGAAGCCACAACCTTAGAGATTTATATATACAAGTTGGTTAAACTCACCATCATTAATGTACAGCTTCATGGAAATTGAATTTACTGGGATGGTCATGGCATACCTTCATCCAAAGTTTGAATAAGCGGGTGGAGATGTTTGCTGTATGGATACATTAAAAGCTACATTTGACAGTCAGTCATGTAAATTGTTACAACGTGTGGAAAGCGTTAAAAGCATAAGATGACTTACTTTGATCTACCGCT
>NW_008709380.1:50344-52179 GCF_000327385.1 Lottia gigantea
ATCTCAAATCCGTGTCCTTAACGCCTGGCAATTGATACAGATCTGCAACACTAAGCGGCAGCACCAGGAGCTTTTAGTCCACTATTTGATATAGTATATGGACCTAAATATACCACATGTGATGGCGTAATTTGTAAAAACAATGGTATCACCATGGTGCATAAGTAACATATATATTAAACTGCACACAATATTACTGATTGATTCCTTTGGATCTACACTGAACATAGTAAAATTAATGGTGTCGCCAGATGCATCAGTTATATATCAGTTACATTCTGATATTACTGATTGATTCATGCGTTTGACACTACAATCAACTTACATTGTGGTATATGTTGATTTCTGGTTGTACTAGCATAGTTAGTACCATTACGGTTTCTCCAATCCAGAGATGTAGGTAAGTCTTTAACATTCAAATATTCGTGTGGTCGAGGATATGTTCTAAAAGAATTGAATACATTTTAAAATCCATATTGTTACTTATTGAGATCTTACATCTCAGAATCGTTAAGAAGATTATGTTGAAATTGTAGGATTGCCCATTATATTCAATGGTCATTTGAATGGACTCGTTAATATTCTTCTGATATCTTTCAAGCTGTTTTAAACACTTGCTCATTCACTCTAAACAAACCAAGTATCTGGGCAGCCCTGACATTTCCAACTATTTTCAAAAGAATCTTGAATTCCAAAACTTACTTACTTGACACCCTTGTAATTCTTCATAGGTTTATAGCAAGTTCCATATTTCAGTTTGGCCTCAGCGAAAACCAAGACAGCCACAACAAGAAGAAGTATTTTGATCACCATGTTGATTGAAAAATAACTGACAGTAAATAATCAGGTTAGCCACTCATCATATGATTAAAACAAATCAAGATTTGAACTGATTATTTCAGATAAGATGTTATCACCTCTTTCATATTGCCGAAAGAGTATGGACGAAAGGGAAGTTACTTTTGATACTTTCAAACCAAAATCAGTTCAATGTGTGATGAGCGGTTTTCTAATAGGAGGCAAGCTGATTTTGGAGGTTGAGGGTTCGGGGATAGACATACATGCATTTTCTGGTCGAAGAGACTTTCCTGCTAACGTCACCTGAAGAAAGGTATAGAGCGCTGTTTGCATGGCTTTTCTTACTCTTTTTGAAAAGGGTTGGGAGACAATATATATGCTATAAATCGGAGTCACGGGTCGAGATTCCTTTATGTTGATGTACGCCGGGGGAGTGGTATAGGGGAAGTGTATAATCATTCAAGTACAGCTAATAATATATGGAGAATTTCTTTTCAAGATTCCGATAGCCTTATAATGTACATAATGTTCGAGTAACACTGTATCATTTATGTTTTTTCTGTAGGTTTAGAAGATAATATACCCGAACATTTCTGTTAGGTTTTCAAATTGGTAGAATATATATGCTCAGTTTTGATAGAATTTATTTATTTTCTGACTTAACTGGTCAATCTAAGTTGAGATATTTAATTGTAACAATTGGATTTGATTATCATACAATAACATCACCAAAGGCACAAGAATTTTCAATTCCAAGGTTATATTTAGCACCTTCGCCATTATGAGCAGCACTGGTTACAATTTTAAACCATCCATTTACACCCTGAAATGTATATCAGTATATTTGGTAAAGGCAACTAAATGAAAAATGAAATGAAATGAATGGAGTTTTAGGTCCTACTTTTCTGCACCATGTAGAGGCAACTAAATGACAGCTTGATAGTAGTTTTTCGAAATGATACAAAAGTCGAACTCAGTCAGCCATGTCTATAAATTGCCTACAGCTATATATTAGAGATCTTACCCACGCTCTCCCC
>NW_008709380.1:74604-76860 GCF_000327385.1 Lottia gigantea
AAACATATTTATTTTGAACATGGGATCATATCAAAACAATTACTTAACAGCGAAAAACTGTGATTTTAAGACCAAAGTTTTATAAATATTCATTTTATACCGGAAATATCACGTTCTAAAGTAGATTTTAACTCTAGAAATTATACAACACAACCTACCTTCATACCACCCTTATAATGAATTGACCAAAAATATATATCATGTTGCTCATGTTACTCAGGCGTCAGATTTGTCTCGATATTATGATCATATATGTATAATTTCATGACCAAAATGATTTTGGGTTCTGTACATTATTTAATCTGTTATAATGCCGTTTTCAGTTGTTATTGGTTCCCTTGTGTAGTTTTCTTAAACTCTTTTCTAACATATTCGCTATCTTAGAGAACCTGCGATAAGTGGAACTGTATCAGAGATCGTAAATTAATGAAATTCTATCCCATTAACATTTATTTTCTACGTTGAAATACTTTTCTATTTATAAAATAGTTTCTGTTATTTGACGTCTGTGTTATTAAGAGAGTTTCTGTTGTTTATTTTTATATGTCTGAACCTTAGTCATTAGTAAAATATTGATCAGGTGTGAAGGAACTCTGAAGTAATGTACTTACAAATACAGAAAGAGAATTCAAATAGTGTGGCACTTTAAATATAAAAATACGGAATTCTTACAGTAATACAATCCAATAACGTTAGTGATAAGAGTTTCTGAAGTTGCTACATTACAACTAGACTACTCCGTTTTTTAATTACCTTTTTTAAAACAAATTCTGGTTGACCAAGTAAAAGTACAACAGCATATGGTAACAATTTTGCATACCGCTCATAAACCTTACAACTTCTGGGCACTTAGTTAACTACTTCTGAATATCAGCTTGGAATTACTCAAGCAGAAGTTTTGAGATGCCAGACTACTTCGTAAGGCTGGACACTATAACCGAATCTCTTTCAACGAAATAGAAATGTCTCCATTTATGACCAGCTAAGTTAAATTAATTTTTGTCGTATTGGCCCCAGTCAATTCTGTCTGATTTGGTTGAATATGACATTCATTAGACCAGCTCAACTGTACAATGTATGTCGCTTGGCTTGATCAGTTGAATTGCCTGATCATACAAGTTACATTTTAATTTGGAAGCTTCTTCGAGTGACATTAAGTAATTGGGCACATTGTACAATGTATTATTTCGTAGTACATGAGGGCCTTTTATCCACTAGGATCCAAATTAATTTAAGTCAGTTAAGATCACGACATACTGAAGAGGGCAACAAACGATGGCACACTAATGGCGCCATTGGGGGTACTGGGTGGCATTTGCTCCCTAGAATAATGTACCCCCACTTTATTTTTAACAATTTATAAAAATGATTGTTATACCTTTTTAGCCCCAAATTTCAGTCTCGAAAGTTATCCCCAACTACTCAGTCTGTCCCCTATTTGTAACGATTGAGTGGCGCTGTGTCTGCTCCAGTGTTCGCGATCGATTTATTAAGAAATAAATGTTTTGTCCTGGACAGGATGAAGTTGTTTGTGTATAGCGTTGAATGTAACGTTTAATGTGTAGTCATTAGGCGCATAAAATTCCAACATAGCACCCTAATCAATGTAATATAAACACGGAACAGTAATAACAACTATATTATTACTATATTTTTGACATAATGAAAATACATTTTGTTTGCTAAAAGGCAATGAAATTATATTAGAAAATTAATGAACTAGACTGGTAATTAGTTGATAAAGAACATTTATTTTCATTGATTTATTTTCGTATCGTTTGTAAATAGGTAGTCCGAGAAACTCATTGATAAATGGTGTCCGCTTTCCCCGTGGCACGTTCTTGCTGCCTTTGTCAAACTCTGTGTCGAGTGCTTCCTAAAAGTCAATGGCAATCTGGAAGTTGATCCACTGTTTTACCATTGACATCTTGAGGACGTAAAGACGTTGTCCAAATTGTGGTTGTTTGTTGTTATGACGACTTTCTCTTCCTGGTGGGGAATATATATCATAAAAATAGAACTGTAAACAACATTTGAAATATCAAGGCACAATAACAGTGGTTTCTCGGACAAGGAAATTGAACTAAAATTGATACAGTATATAATTTGTACTTGAATGACTGTGATAATAATGTTGTTATTGAAATAGTTATTGTTTATATTGAAAACTCAGATATATATTACAGGCTATATGATAAATCTAATATTTAATATTTTCATGTTTTATCGAATTTTTGTTTGTGTAATTATTGTTTT
>NW_008709380.1:76910-110135 GCF_000327385.1 Lottia gigantea
AGTTCATGTCAGTCACATACCAAAATTCTTGGGTCATGCTTAGATTTACAGAGACTTTAAGACGGGATATTGACGCCGACTTCTTAGTTGCAAACCATTTTCAACAATAGTATAAAATGATATCACAGTATCTTGAACTGATACTGTTGGAAATTTCATAGAATTGTCAAGACTATCTGTTACGGTATCCAACAGTTCTAGGAAGCGTCGGAGTTGCTGAGCAAACGTGGCATCGCCCATCAGTATCAAACAGATACCTTTGCTGTTGAAGTCTTTGAAATAACACAGTGTAAGTCTTTTGATATCACAAAGTTTTGTCATATTATATTGTGTAGACTGTGATAAATTATTTTAATAAACAAGTCATATCAAACTGAATATATTTAATGGATCCAAAGCAACAATTTATATTCAATATTCTTATCTATATTCTTATGTATATTAAGCCATTTGTCATCGACTGTCAGGGGTGCGCTCATTCGGAATTAAGTTTACGATAGTCAAGGGATGGTGACATAACATAATATCTATTCCGGAAAAAATTTCTATCACCTAGTCTAGCTAATGATCTTAAGGCAATGCCAGTGCCCTCAATGGTCTGATCGATGTTGGTCCTCTACCCATTTCACCTAGGAAGGGAAAGGTCCTTTGATACCACATACTTATGTGACATAGGGAATGGTTTAAAAAGCCTTGAAGGTTCTTGACATGTCATCAGAAAATGTTTTTTTACCCTCAGATACGGATAGTGTTCTACCTGGTTTTGCTCGAAAACACGCCTTTGGTGCTGCGAGGGTTGGCGGGAGACCCATCACGCCCTTTGGCTCCGTCACCGATGGCAGAGCTAAAAATACTTCATTTTCAATTGAGGTTTGAACGTCTAGAGAATATCCTTGGAAAGCAAATGTATTTGATAAAGCTTCTATTATTCTAATATGTTGCAATAATTCTGAATTTACGGTAATAACTGTTAAAATTTCAATAGAATTGCATTGTGGTATAGAATACTTAGAATCTTATTTGAATTTTGTAACAAAACTCCTTTGTCCTTTTGTTGGAAAAACTACCAACACATTTTTATTACAATAAGCAACACCTTTCCTCGGACTGTCTGAGTGTGGTTAGCTATTATTACTCAAAGGATTTTCCGCCTAATCAGTGAATATCATTTGTGCTTAACAGTATAAAATTGGTTAATTGTTTTAAAGAAAACACTTTCCCAAGATACCATTTAAGAGATTAAAAGCAAATGATCAAATTAGTTATGAAAAATCGACCATACATATGTCTAGCCTTTCATATTTTTACTGGCCTATATGTTATCAAATAAAAAGTCAAAGATTAAGTTGACCAGGAAGGTAATTTCGTAATAGAAAGATACCCTATATCATCATTGATTTCGTTTCTGAAGAACGTTATTTTTTATTGGCGGAAAGTATGAAATCTTACATGAAAGAAGATGAAAACGTATATTGTTCTTTATCAGAATGTATGAGGAAATGTCATCCGATATTGGCCTTGTACTAACCAAATTATGAAAATGTAGAATTATATTTGTGGTCTTTTCTCCGACAAATAAAGTCAATAAATAATCACCACTTTCTATTACAAATAGAAAGATTTGAACAGATCATCCCAAGGATGAAGTGGGGAATTCAATCTTATATAATCTTTGTTTTGAGGAAAGATTGTTGAGAAGGGTTTCTGGTATCACAAAAACAGCCAGAGAAGTATTAAACGTCGACTAAAAATTCATTGTTCCATAAAAAACCTTTGGAATTTATCTAAGAATATCATCGGATTCTAAGCCATTTTATCAGGAGTAGATCTGCCATAAAACGTCTCTAAATCTTGTCAAACATCAGTTTGTTAATCTATTTACGGATCGTTGTAGAATTTCCTCGGCTTCAAATTATCTGTAGTCTTTGCGGGTGCCTCCAGTAGAGCTAGAATTTTGAAGTCACCTAGACCTTAAGGTAAAGTTAAATTTTCTGGATCACGTGCAAGCAGACCAGGCGACTTTCGTTCAGAAATGTCAGATATTCTCACGATTACTAGGGATGTCATGGATCACCCCAAAGCCCCGTTTTTCGACTGCAAATATTATCGTCGTCAAAATTCGTCCAGTGTACGCTGGACTTAAGCGACAGTATTTTCCGGCTTTCCAGAATATCGTCTTTAAATAACCTTTTTGCGTTCCGCTATGCAATTCAAGGTACAGAACAATAACAGAATCTTTATGTTCCGTATTAAATCTCTATTTTAATGCTTGAAATATAAATATCAATATATACTAATCAATAACTGCATACCTAACTAACACGTTGGTGTTAATAGTTTATAGATATTTGTCTCTTCCTTTGTTTTAGAAATTCAACACCTACTTGTTAATTGTCAAACTAGAAGATGTGTGTATTTTACATGTACCATGTCTGCAGGTGTCATAACTACGATATGATCAGAAAACATGGAGCACAGATTCAAATGTGGGTTAATGATGTAGGTAAAAGTGCAAGTCGTTGATTGATGTATGTCCTGGCGTATGGATTGATCAACATGTAAAGATCTGTGATCTGATTAAGAAGGTATTTTGAAATCAAAACTCAAGCCGGATCTATATATCTAAAACTTTTATCCGAAAAATAAATACATGTATCACCAACACTGACATTATCTGAATCTTTCTGAATATGATAACTCTTCTGATCAGCAACTCGATACTGAGTTATTATCATGAAATATTAAAAATTTCTAATTTCAAATTGATGACATTTGACACTTGACATTTCAAACTTATTTGAATATTTGAATTACTAACTCTGCCAAGTGACATTTAATAATGGTTTATATTAAAATCGAATTTTAGAGTAGCACAGAAAGGCAATGGTTGATGTTCCATAATTGTATTGAGAAATAAATAATATTTATTATTCTATGAGAATCGTTTTAATATAAGATAAACATGGCCTATATCATTAAGCATAGGAGTTAACAAATCTCAGTTTTAATAAACTATTATGCGAATTCCATGAACCAACCAAAGCCAGAGATTGCATAATCAGGCATTGATCACTGTTCAGGAGATATTTCTGATCTTGTATGTGCCATTAGTAGCGATATCAATGATGTGATCTAACAATCGAACACAGAAAATTACATTCACTATAACTGGTCATTATCATCTATCTAGAAGGAAGAACTCGTTTCTGCCCAGGGTAATTAGCGCCAGAACATTTGTCAAAGGTTAATACCCTTTACTCAAAGGAAGTGCCTAACATCATATGAAATTATACTGGTTGTTCTCTAATAATTATAGGAATTGAAATCGGTGGTAAGATAGTATCATTTTACTATAACAGGGCCAAAGACCGCCAAAATGTGGGGTAATATTATGAAATTGTTCTAATCTTGAAGGATATATTCTCTTAATGTGCGATTGGCAACTGAAAGGTTGGTGTCGTGAATGAATCTTTTAAATGATACTGATAGTATCACGCGCAAAAGGCCAACTATGGGCTTTGGCAACCATACTATACTCTCGTCTGAATCCAAACATCATCTACCAAAACCTAATGTGTTGGTTGGAAAGAAATACGGTAATGTCAGGTTTTGTTATGAAAATCAAAACGTATGGTATTACGTTCACTTTTTGTTAGGTACAGATAAATAAGACACGTGTGACAAATGGTAAATTGCAGTTGACGTGACGTTCGGTTTCTTGCAATAATTTTGTCTCAATTAGTTTGTTTACATGAAAAAACAATTTCATGACATTTTAGTAGTGTCTGGATGGAAAAGTTTTGAAATATTTTTCATAAAAAGACGGTCGTCAAAACATAAAAAAAATCAGGATGTCTGTGATTAAATTGTCTGAAATAAAAATCTAACCAGAAGAAAATCCTGCTGAGTTCAAGTTTGAATAACAGATTGAAACTGGTGATCTTTCACAAAAACACGTTTATTCATGACACGCAATCTCTGCATGCCTTATTGTGAAAAATCGTTTTTTCTAATGTTGTATACAAGTATTCTATTTGCGGCTTCGATTTCTTCTTTTCAATGCCTTGTCTTCTGAATACATGTAAATGTAAAGATTACTTAACGCTACAAAATTTATTTCTGGAGCTGCTGTTACATAAAAGGAATAAATCCGGTCAGAAAGTGGGGAATTAAAAATATGGTCACCGGTTTTAAGAACGGTAGTATTCCAGGATTATAAAAAATAATAGGACTATCAACCATCAAAGGGAGACTACCCTGAACCCTATTTGTTTATCCACACGGCCCGAATCTTGCAAATGTGAACGTAACAGTGGTTCTTAAAAGCGGTGATATTCAAGGATCGAAACATATCGTTATATTGACCAGGTCAACGAAAGTCTGTCTTGAAGATTACTGAATTCAACGTATCTTATTTCCTGTTATAGACTAGATCTGTTGTTAGGTTATTGTCATCTGTAATCTTGATCAATCAATTTCAAAGCAATTTTTCAATTTCCAGAGTAATTGTATCTCAGAAATGAATTCATTGCCAAAGGATAACATTTCTAATTTTGAGTCTCATGAAATCGTGGCTTTGGAAAAGGGTTAAATTCTCAAGACTGAACATGGGTATTATAATTTTGCCAAATGATTCTGCAGTTCATATAGGTGAAGTATAAATTGTAGCGGTTTCCGAAAAATTCTGACATTTTACCTCGATGCACGTTAAATTCCTATTCTTTAACATTCTTCTGTCTAGTCATTCTATAAGGTTTCAAGAAAATAATCGAACAAACCAATTTATCTGTCAAATAAAATTGTTCCTCGCTTCCGAAGAGGAATTCCGTCTTTCCGGTTTGATTTGGCCTCGCTTGACATTTTCATATTAAATATGACATAAACCAGCTCTAAATGCTGTCAATATAATGACCTTCAGAATGACTTATTCTTTATTTAATTTTTGCTTTAAATGACGATGACTGATGCGTCATTTATTTGCAAATAGAAAACTGCAGCATTTCTCTTGAATTAATGAATGCCTTTTTGATACAAGTTCTTAAAAATTCTAAAGAAATGATTTTTTTCATGAGCTGTTGCGTAGGTGACAAATCTTTTACTTGGTTCCCCAAAAACACAATTAAGCCCTCCACACTACTTAATATTCTTGATCAATATGTGAGTAAAGGATAAATAAAAACAGATAACACCCGATCTGTAAAATTGTCAGACATGATATATTCTTCAACGCTTCTGTGCAACTTATTTGGTTCACCTGGTACTTATATTTTCCAGAACGAGAAACTATCAGATCAACAACGTTATCTCACGAAAACAATTCTTCAAAATCGATCTGTCTTTGAATTTTTAACGGCACAGCATGAAGAACACGCAGGGTCTCAGTAAATAATCTGAGAGATCAGGTGGTCTCTAGACAGTACAATTAAGTCCTTACATCATTTGTCTTCTAGCTACATACACTACTCATCTGTTTCTTAATGTCGGTTCCCAGAACTCATCAGTGTCTATAAATAACAATTATTAGGCTATTTTTACTGGTTCTCATTAGTTTTACATCTTATCGTTGTCGTGGATTATCTCTTGTGGCTCATTATATGGTGTATCATTTAGTGGCGTTAAAACGTCATAGCTATAGGTTAATTGGCGATTCCTTCAGTGCAATTTTTAGCGTCATTTCGCTGACGCACCAAGAAATGTCTAATTGGGTTCAAAGTCTATCTGATCCATAAAGGAAACAATTATGGGTGCACAGAATGCTATGTCAATCTGAACCTAAAAGGAAACATTACTGGGAGCACAGAATGGTTAGTCCATCTGATCCTAATGAATCATTTGTTAAGATATCAAAAATATGTTGCTTTGAATGGTCAAAAGTTATTGACGGATTTTCAGAAAGGGATCCTCGCAGTAAATGTTAATTTTGAATTTTCAACACCGAATCGAGCAAAATTCCATTAAGGCACAGGATTCAAATCGCGTATCTTCAACTTTAGACTCGTCATGCTGCTTCAGTCTCATAACTCTTATTGGTTATGATGTTTATTTGATATTTTGATTGCCACATTCGATGGTTGCGTGATTGAATTTCTGGACCAATTTTTCCTTTCACCAGCATATATGGTCTGATATTATCTATTTATCACTGTCTTGTTAGCGTAAATATCTTTAGAAATCCGACTGTATAATCTGTCCTAAAATCAATGAAAACAAGCTATTCAGATCTAACCTTAACCTTAATTACATTTTTTACTTTGATTAGCGGTGGGTTGAATTTGCCGCAATGTTTCCAGTCACGTATACGTATACAGATTGCATCGGGCGCTAACTAAATGGATATCTATTGATTCAATTTTTAAGTTTTAAAGTTTTGGCAATACTATTTTGAAACCTTATATGGTAGAATTAGAGTCTAACTTTCTTTTTCATCAAATCAACATTGGTTAAATTTCTATTCACAACCATGTGACATTTTGACTAACAGCTAGCGTTTGGTTCTTAGTAAAGTATATCCTTCACTTTGCTCCCTCCGGCCATTTCTTAACCATGAAAATTTTACTGAATATGATCTCTATTATTGGAAGTTCCCTGGACATTCATATCAACCGTTAGATTAATTATTATTCTATCAACTAGTATGGTCAATAGGTTAGTGGGCTGTTTATTAATATCACAGGATTATCATTTTATCGTTAGACTAATCTCCATACAATATTACTATATAATCTTCTTCAGATCATTAATCTTAATGGTACTATATAACAATGACTTCACAAGATCTTGAAGTAAGTAAATTGTTCACAGAGCTGGTTATATTAAAGGGACAGGAAGGCTATTTTTTCACCAATCAAACTTTAGTCTCAAACAGATCTCAGACACGGGACTATTTTAGCTAAGCCTAATAGTGTTCACAGCTCCTAAGGTATGGTTCTTGGAAACGAGAAAGGCACTTGAAAGCAATAGTACACAGCACGCGAATATCAATGCCAAGAGCTTTGGTTAAGGACCAGCTGGTAGAACAAATTCTCGTGAATCTAAGTGGCTGTCCTTCTTTTTTTTATCTGGATGGTTGTTTATTTTGTTTTATTGGTCCAAGATGCTGTCCCGGATGCGTTAATGTTGGCAGCTAACTTACATCCTTCTGATATCTGAATTAAAGAAAGAATTCAGCAAGATTATTTAAGAGGAACTTTTTTTCCAAAATCGTTTCTTTGAAATAATTTGTAATCTGTAATAAGCCACAGGTATATAGATAGTAGAGCTTTATATATATTTCACTTCCTGGATTATAACTGATATTAACCTATATAACTGTTTCCAATCTAGTCAATCGGACTAAATATGATAAATCAAAATATCAAATAGGCTAATACACTGACCATCAGGAAAGCTGATGTCGAAGTGAGTTTTTAGATTGTTTGTAATCTGGTGATAAATATGATTTCAATTTATATGGGAAAGGTAAACCTTAGTGCAAATCCCAAATGAAGAAAGTGTATCATAATTATTCGTTTTTATGCTCCTTTTTATTCTTAATCAGAATACAGATAGTTCAAAGCAAACTGAAATGGAGTGTCAATTGATCTTCTCTGTTTCTTTTTCCAGCTGTCAAGAAATCTGTAACTTGCAATAAGAGTAGCCTAGTTCAGGAATACATAGCGAGATATGAGAGTTGGCATGCTGAGAATTATACATATAATTATGAGAAGAATATATATTATGACCATTAAATATTCTTCTGTAACCCGATACCTTGATCAATTCTCTTGTGGAATGTTCCTGGTAATTAATAAGGTCTTGAGAATGAGGAAGTGAAATCCTGTCACCTTCCCTCGGGGCAACAACATAATCATAATCTAATTATAATCTTTCTTGAACTTGTCATGGATTCCGAGAAGCTAATTTGTTTTTGAGAGTGAGTTGGCAATTTAATTGTCCAAGATTTGCCCATTGGCTTAGCCTCAAGATTTCAATTATCACCAACAATCATTACTGTGAATTTTAAATAATGTCTACAAACAAACTTGATGGTAATGTCACAAGTGATCAACATGTTTACTATCTGTCAAGGACACATGGCGAAATGCCACCCCTACCAACTTGTCCCATCATTTCAGAAACAGCTGCTGCCATTAAGTTCCCAATAACCAACGTGCCCCTATCCGAAAAGGGCCATATTTTATTTTCTTGGAGGTTAATGTCTTTGGCGAAATACAAGCTTGTCTCATTTAATCATAAAACAAAAAAAACAGCAGAAGCTATGTAAGTTTAATCCAAACTGGTAATGAACCGCCTGTCGACATACCATCTTTTCAACTTGTTCCATCAATTCAGAAACAACAGCCACCCTAATTAGATCTTTACTGTCGATCCTCATGGCGACAAAACAACTTGTCCGAATCAAAAAAATAACAGTTGCCTGAACTAGTTTTTTTGTGGCGAACCTCTATGCTACATACCAACCCTTTTTTCCCATTATTCCTAAAACAGGAGTTGCCATAGCTAAGTTCTATCTTTTAGGTGGTTAGTGTCTTTGGCGACATACAAGCTTGTCTTTAAAAAAAAAGCAATGTCGCTCCCAGGAATTTTAAATTTGTGGTTTACATGTTTGCGACATACCAGTGTGTCCAATCAATTCCAAATTCAGGCAGCAACACTAATACTGTGCCCCTAAAGCATTGTTAATAACCCGACATCAAGTTGGTGCAAATCCAATGGCGGCGTTCCATGTCAGATTTTCTATAGACTAAATTACTACCAAAAATTATTACCCCTGATAAATTTATTAGTGCCTATATATATTTACATAATATACTTATACAACTTTTATTACTTGGTCATTAAGTGAAAAGAAATGATGTGGAATTTCAAGTCCCATTATTCAATATATAGAACAAATCTGTTAGGATCGTCAAGGGAATACCAAGTAGTCTTTGAAATTATAGACCTAACGTTCTTCTGAACTAAATATGTTCTTCTTGCCAATAAAATAAAACTTTCATTACCTAAAGCTAGAGAGAAACTATAAAATAACGATAATATCTTATAGCTTATTGATGTATTGTTATCTAGAAGACTTATACTATCATGTATAACAATGAAGAAGTTCTAAATGACACTGGGTTAGTGTAGGGTTTCATACATCAGATACTCGTAATCAGTTGATGGAAAGTGATCCTCTAATTGTTCGATTAATCATTTGATAGAACTCTCGTCGTCTAAAATCAAATCTCCATCTAAATTTGCAATCCGTAAGCAAAAGTCAAGAAGTTACTGTCCGTTCTATTTGGCATCCACAAATACATATACCTACATGGACAATTTTATATACTTGAATTCTTAACCAATTGTTTACATGTCAAAGTAAAATTATATGAACTAAAATGGAATTGAGTTTGAATAAAACTTCAGTTTACAGATATTAAAAGATTTATCGATACAGACCAGACATTAGCCTTGGTTTTCTAAAAGTAATTCCAAGAAAGTTTTTGTCCTAGATCTATACTTTCAAGGTAATTCGATTAATCATTACTATTCTTTTGTCTTACAATTTTAGTACCGTTTCATTATTCTAATAGTTTCCTAGGGTCGACAACTATAGTGATAATGTTCATATAATATTCAGTGTTTTTACATCTAGAAACTTAATGTAATAACGCCAACATATGATTCTTGTAATTATTGTCACATTATCGCTTTGGAATCGAAATGTTGTCATATCTGAAATATAATATATTCGTCTAGGGATTGTGTTGGCGCGTCCAACCGCTGGCAAACCAGAAAGCTTTTTAATTGCACGCTTTTTATCAGGAACGGAATGTTTATTGTGTATAATCGTCCACTATATTCATTGTAATTCATTGTAGTTTTGTTATACTCATATAATCATTTACAGTCTAACCTTGGCATAGATCTCTTCAAAAGAACAACCATTTCGCACGTATTTCAATCGTTATCTATAAGTCGAAGTCCCAAAACCTATCAAATCATAAAATATTTTCAATACCTACAAGGGTCTGAAATTTAGTTACTTCAATTTCAACTGAGATTTGGCATAAACGAAAGTTTTATAACATTAAGAAAGTTTAATGCTTTCATATTAAATAGTCTTCATGCAATGGATCAGAAATGTCCAAAAGACAATAGAATAATACCACTTTCATGCATTAATTTTGAAACATGCCTTTTTTATCTCCATTTAAAAATTATATTACCTAAAAGAAAACTGTAAAACATTTTTATTTCGACGCATTGTCCCATTAAAGTGGCTGCCAAAAGGACATCAATTTATAATGTATTCCAGAATTTCGCAATAAGTGAATCATTGAGGCGATATAATATGTCTGGATGGAAAGGTTGTAAAATCATAACAGAAAGATATAATAGCTGAATGTAGCATAACTACAATAAAATAACATATTAACATTGCATGTCCTGCTGAGCTTCCCTCTTGGCATTCATACACGATCGCCTGAAAATATATGACATTCCTGATAATGACAAACTGATTTTTCTATTGACGAGCATCAGATACTGTCACTTGGGTGTAGCGAATGCATGTATTCCAGCGGGTCTAAGTTGTTCAAATACATAAGTATATAGCTATAAGTCTGCTCCGCTGATCTAACCTCGTGTCTTCTTATTCTTCGAATAATAATATGTAATATTCCCAATAATGACAAGCCGATTTCAATTGGCGAATGGATCTGGTTCAGCATTTATATAATCAGATTATGAAGTGTAACAAATGCTGGTTGTTCTTCTTTGATGGACAATAATAATTGAAAGTAGGAAAATCATTCAATGCTCTACTGATCTAACTTCATGGGATCGCCTGAAAATATAAGACGCTCCCAATAATGAATGCTTACCTGATTTCTTTTCTATAGAACTGGTTCAGCAATTATTTCATCAGATTCAAGTGAAAGAAATGCATGTATTCCATTGGGTTCTATTTAAATAAATAATTTAGAATAATCATTCTATGCTGTGCTGATCTTAACACTTGACATTCATGTAACATCGTTTAAAAATATGCGATATACTAATGATAACTGACAAGTTGATTTTGCTTCTATTAAATGCTATTAAAATGATATTATAAACTACATTATATAAAAAATGAATGTGATTTTCTCATTAAACATCCTAAGATAGTGGGCGAAGATGTCAATGTACCCTAATGAAAACACATCGATTGTAAATACATGTAACTTTCATTTCGAAATAAGTGTCTATTGTCTTCAAAGATCCTGTCGTATCAAAACAACCAAATCGGATTGGCCTTATTGGTTCTAATACAGTATAGTTTAACTACCATAGGGACTAGTTGAACCAAGTCCACGGGCACCCACTCCTAAGGGGACATCCACCCCCAGAAATCTAAAAAATATCTAAAAGGTTAACATACAATATTACATGGTTGACAACTTTTGTTGAGGCTCTACCAAGGGCAATACTGTGTCTCTTTTTTTTTAAAACATTCCCAAGGGAAGGTCCCAAACCCACTTGAGTCCACGAGCCCCACTCGTCTAGATCAGCCACTGTTCTAATACCATTGTTGTCCTTGTGATTTTAAATGCACAATATAAGTGAAAACTTTCTAGGCTTCTGAATTTATAAGGCTTAACGCAAAACCACCACGTAATTCAATCTTTTATAGATGTGTTCATTGACTAATCCTTTTAGGAGTCTAGATGATATAAATAAACCAACACAAGCTAAGCTTTATTGACAATTTGAAAAATATTATAACAAAAAGATGTTATGGCCCCTCAACTTTGTCAATGTGTAAAGATGAAATGTTCAAAAACGTTATCATGATTTCACGGCAAATTAAAAACCATTTTAAAGGCACTTTTGATATTGAGATAATACAGAATATTGTCTATCAGGGAATGTTACTTTAAGTATATGGACGTCTCGACAATAAATTCGGTGAATTTCCTTTAACTATTTGTGATAAATGTCTTGTATTTGGATTACCACTAGTCCTTGGAGAATGAATACACTTTGACGATGTCAATTCTAACCGCGAGAAAATGACATCGTTGGTCTGTATATCTGTCAGGCTTGATGGACGGGGTGTACTCTTTCTAAATTGTTTTGATTGTTTGGAGAGATCACGTGAAAAAGATAACGAAGGCAATCGCTGATGGTTGAGATTGTTAATGGATGATTGCGTATCAAGGGGCGAGGAACTTTGGTTAATAGGTCGTTGTCTTATTGACCGGAAGTCAAGATGGAGGTTAGGTATGTCCGGTTGATTCCGCTTGACCCTCTTCTTCAACAAAGAAGGCTTGTTTAACCTTGTTGCGTTTGATGATTTATTATTAGATTGTGCTGTCAAGCCGCTTAAATCAAAAGCTGGCATGCTTTTCGTATTTTGATTACTTGTCAAACCACTTACATCAAAAGTTGACTGGATCTTCGTATTCTGATTACCCTTCTTATTCGACCTCTTAGTTTTCGGTTCATTATTGGTTGATCTACTCTCGAAATTGAATTGGATCTTCTGGTCAGGAATTTTTACGTCTGATTTATAATTGCTTAACGTCTGTGAAACTGGAGTGTGTTCGATAATTTCAATATTCTCCCGCCTTAATAAGACTATCGTATCTCGTAATTCATTCACGTCGTGTTTCAGCATAGATGAGCTAAGTTCTTGAGATCTAGCTCGAACCCTCCACGTTTGTACATCTCTCTCTAATTGGTGAATTTTATTATTTAATTCCACTATAGTATCCAAACTATTTTCATATTTCTCGGTCAAATCTTCAATATACCTTTAATTAGAAAAAAAAACGAGTGAAACTTTTCCTTGAGGGATTTCGTGATATGTTTAATTCATCTATTTCATGAAAAACTTGGCCAAATCATTACAATATTTTTAATAAAACTTGGTTAAGATGTGTTCTGGTATGTACACTGTATACTTATGCCGAATTCCGTCTTGTATATCCAGAAACATGACCGAAGACTACATTATTGCAAATACAAAATGGAAATTGTTTCTTGAAATTTGTTCTCCGTATTCTTAGGAGATCAGAGAACCCCTTGCTTTCCCTTTAATATTAATGTATTAAGATTGCTTTTATCTCTCTCTCTCTCTCTCTCTCTCTCTCTCTCTCTCTGCATTGTATAGGTTAATATGACACCTGCACTATGGTCAATTAATTGCTGTAACGTTCTAAATTAAGAAAAGCCCATATTTGACCATTAGAGCTCAAGGCGGTTGGTATAACTTAGGCTTTCAGGATAATGGATCATTAGATTTTGGATGGAAATGTGTCAAATTCAAATGACGTCTTTTAAAGAAGAATTAGAATTAAATTTACTTAAGATTTTCCAGTGTCTAGACACTAACAACCTTTTAATTAGATAATTTAAATTCAAATTGACTTATTGACGTAAACATCATCTGATATACCGATTATGTCTTATTAACTTTTGTGAAAATTGGAAAATTGTTGTGTCCCAGTGCCTGTACAGCCTGAAAACATGTCAGATGGAAATCTCAATATGGTCCTCGAACGAAAAGACAAAGTATGTCCCAATAACTAAAAGACTGTTCAGAGGAAGGTTAAGGGTGCTTTTGGTGTGCAGTGGAGAACTCATGTGAAAACTTGTTTGTGGCAGTTTAGGCTTAATGAGAATTAGTTCATGGCACTGAGGTTTTTTTCTTAGTATGAAATAGATTAATAACACCATATTATATTTCAATGGTTTAGGGTTGAAGTATTCACAATAAGTATAGCTTGGTACAACAACAACTTTCTGTTAGAAATAATCTAGAAAATATTACCTATTCTGTATATGAATATGACTCTTCATATCTTTTATATTTCCTTTTAGTTCTTTGATATACTCCGTCACGTCATCACCTACATTTTGCAAACTGGGTTCTGAAATGTGGTAAAGTATGATGAAAATATCTACTGATCTTTCACAAGACTATTACATATCTCATATCACCATATAAAGTTGATTACGTCGATGGATTTTTTCTTTCAGTTATTCTTTCAGAAGTAGTTATTTCATAATAGCACAAAAACTATTTATCATTTTAATCTGATGTTCTGAAGTCCACGGTGAATTTAGATTCCGAGTACGTACCTGATAAATTAATGTAGATATCAGAGGCTGGTGGTGTATTAGGCTCAGAATCTACAATACAAGATAAGTATCATGTCCAGTGGATTTATTTATGTTTTCGAACAGTGTAATGGAGATGGGTGAAATATTTGGGTAGACGAGCTTTTCTATATTATGACTAAGCGAAAAAATGACACGAAATTGCAATGGCATTTCAGGGAATCATTAAGTCACGGGGCCGAATATGGGCCGCCGAAAAATTATCAAAGGGGGCTCGCATGATGTTGTTCACTCATATAAAATGATAAGAATTTTGAAAATAGTGGGCTGGGGCAACCTTGGAGCACTTTCTTAATTTTAAGCGGACTTGTTGTAGGACTTACATGTTAGGATGGGAGTTGATGCCAAACTATTTGCTTCACTTCGTTCTTTTATAGTACTCATGATAGTAATTTCTGGTAAATAGTTAAAATAAAACACCCTCTCCATTCTAAAACAGAGACACATAAATCTACGTGGAAGATACGTTTGGCTTTTCTGATACCATCTGAAGTTCTTTTGGTGGTTTCTGGTCTCAAACTGGTCAGAAGAGGGGGGCAGTTCGCATTTGGCAGGTAGACAACTGGGGTGGTCCATTTTTAATGTTAACTTTCGATGTCTACCACCATGTAGATTTTACGTCAAATTTCTACCTTTGATATCTTTGTTACAAAATTCCCTAATTTTCCAACTCTTTTTGCCTATAAATGAATTAAATCTTAAAGACCGTTTACCTGATGCCACTCACAGACTGAGCTTGACAATTTAAGAGTGTCCACATAGCCATTTTAATAAAAGGTATAAGATAATTAATATAACTCACCGTTTGAATATGCATTGTTAAGTTTGGCGAAGTCGCCAATAACAACATAACTAAATGTAAGCTGCTCAGCTGGGAACATCTAGTCTATGTCATGTTGAAAATAAATTTAAAAATTGAGATTAGATATCTGTATAATTTATTTGTTATTCGATGTTTTCTCGCTATTTAATCGGATTAGTCGTGTTGACAAGCTCTTCAGTATCTCTCCGACCAGTTATCTACAATCACCACCTTTCATTTTATAACGCCTTTTATACTTTAATGAACATTTTTGATACATTTTGCGGTCGCACCAGCTTCTAGTAGGTAAGACGTTGCATCGAAAGAAAACCATTAGATAATTAAAAAAATACCAAAATATTGCATTCAAATCAGTTGAAATTGAACATTTCGGAATCATGGATTGGAATTTTCAGGCTTTAAGGTAGGCTATTGGAACGTTTTTCGGAAACTTTTCGTCAAAGTACTGCTTGGTCCTTGCTTTTGAATAAAATATCATGTCATGGAACCCATAGACATTTAGAAAAGAGTAAGTTCGTTATATTGTATATTCAAGGCCTATTTCGTTTGTTAATAAGTCATTGTGTTCAGAATGTGTTTGTGAAATATATATATGATATGCAAACGATGATATAAGAGGGTTTTGTAATGGAAGATAATCTATAGATTTCACTGCCTTTTTGACAGTCTATAACGAATGATTTCAACACTGTCTTATCGGGTGTCAATTGACATAACTTATTCTTGAAGTGAAAGAGTCATCATATTATGAACTTTCATTTCAAATTTCAGATCCAGTGTTAGAATGATGGCAATCAAATATTAAAATCAACGAAATGACTCGTTGGATGAATTCTATGAAGCAGATTGAATGCCCAGTCTTTCAATTCAAATTTGAATATATCAGAAAAAAAAGTTTGAGATGAAATTCATCTCACGTCTGAAGCATATAATATAAATTCGTTTTATCTATGATCGATTTTGAACTTTTGCATTAATATTGATATGAGAGTTAAAAGCAATCAGCAAAATTAAAATACATGGACTGACATAGACGAGGGAACAGGTAACAAAATTCAATGAATGCACTTTGGTCTGGGCGCCCAGGTCAGTGCCATCTGCTTAAAGTTGTTCTGTTAAGGACCCAATTCAATGATATTCAAAGTCACGATGGGACACAGGCAAAACCATCTCATATTCGTCTTGGATAGGGGCCTATTAGAGTTCCATAAAATGATCAAATCTGTAGATCGTAAAATCGTGTTATATCTTGTCCTTAACTGGTCACACAAATCTATATTGTGCCGTACAGCCTTGTGATGGCTTGCAAATTTTGCTGTGGTATCACGGCACAAAGATAAAACGAGTTATTTCCCATTAATCAGAAAATCTCTTTTTTATGTTTCATGTATAATTTAAATATATGATGAGTGAAAACAAATTTCTGCAATTTGCATAGATTGTAGTCTGTATGCCAATATTTTTTGCAATGAGTATTTTTCGCTTTAATAAATGCTATCATTGTAGATCCATGTTGCTATACTGGTATCCTATACTAACTATGTAGATATCACCACCGTTAAGACATAATTTGTCACGGTGAACTATGCTATCTGTACCAAATAACTTGTATGCAATTTTGCAACATAATGCTTCCTCAGTGTTTGATTCTTACTCACTTCCTGGTAAGACAATGTAAGAACTTTACCATTGAAATTTTGATTCGAAAAAATTTGGTCATTTCACTTCAAATTCAATGCGATAGATGATTCTTCTAAAGTTGTAGGTGAGGTTTCTTGCCGTCTTAATTGTCATGTGGCATGTGCACTCGTAGGGACAGATTTCCTGTCATAATTCGTATGTCTTCGGTTCCAGACTTTATCCGACATTACTCTATTTAGGTGTATATTCAACATACAGTCTGTTACGATTTAAGGTTTATGGATTTATGGAAAGATAGTTTGTAACAGGACATAACATAAAGAAGATAAAGGAAAGGTCAAATGACAATAAGAGGATTGTAAAACCTTGACACAGACAAATAAAATACCTCTATCTGTAGATTTTATTACGGTATTCTGAAATCTCACTTGTTGTTAGAAGACAGTATGCCACAAAGGCAGGAACCTTCGGGCTAACTGTTCTAATGAGACTAACTCAACAGACAGGTGGATTTCCTTATTCATGTATTGGACAGGCCCGTAACTAAAAGAGGGTTGACGTCCTGGAACTATATTCATCCAACTGCAAAATTTGAGAAAATTCTCGATTGAAGCTATTATCAGTCTCTATCAGCTATTGCCCCCATGCAAATGCGACGCCCCCTTGGGCCTTGGCACATTGGACTGGTTATGGGTCTGGTATTGCATTAACTTTTCTTTTGGCCATAATGCCATGGACCAGTATTTCCAATAAAATATTGAGACTCAATCTACTATTAAGAGTTTGATCTCCATCTCTAGCCCACAGTGAAGACATCTGCCCTTGTGACTATGGAATCTAACTAATTAAAGTTTTAACACAATGCTAAATTGATTACATACATTATTTTATTAAATTGTTCAATCCATTACAATATAATAGAAAAGAGTTCAATATATATAATATATGTTATAAAAAAGACCTAATTAGTTGTAGTGCCTTAAAAAATTGAAAATTCCTATTAACATAAATTTCAGTATATTTACAGTAATGAATATTCCTGCAAGCCCAGCCTGGAAGTTCTCTTATTTAACAAAGATAACAGAAGATTATTTTTACTCCAAAAAACTACCTGTTTTAATATTTCTATACCACTCTACCATTGATGTATTGAGCAATATAGTAACAGTGAATATGTTTTATTATTGTATCTCAGACAGATATATTTGATGACTAATTGCCACTTATATAATTAACTGATGCAATAAACACCATGGTTTCAAACCATACACATGAGAGACAACAGAATTGGATTAACAAGGAATTTTTGCCTCAAATTTCACAGAAAAAGTCTACATAACTGAAAAAAAAAGCCAAATCAACATTTGATTTTTTCACTCAGGATCCACAGATATTTTATTTCATGAGAAGAACTGTATTGAGTTAACAAGAAATGAAGTCATCATGTGCAATGTAATCAGGTGATTTCAGTGCATCACATGTATTATAAACTCAATGTAAATCCAGTTTTAATTGTTCTGGTTTAAATTCAATATTTATAAAGTTAGAAGTTGAAAGGTTATAATAATACAGTCAAACTGATAACAAGTTCTATTATGACAGCTATACAGACTCTGTGACTATATGATCTGTGAACAATTCTCTCAATCTGAACTATCCCATTTTGAGAGTCCACATAACTAGTAATATTGTTTCAGAATGTTTTTTTTTTATTGTGGAACTCATACATATTATACACAAATTTGCAGGAACTCTTTGGCTAGGCCTTTATCTAAACTTAACATAATTTCCACCTATTTTCTCATTCTTGACATTAATGACTCAAACAGAACATTACTTAACATTTCAATCAGACATTTCAATAAACGTTTTTAAATTTTGAATTTGTTTTGTTTGGCACTGACAAAATAGCCCTTAATTTTTACAATATGTAATAAAGGCAGTTATAAGCTAAAGATGAAAATGCAGACAAAATGGTTTTAAAACATTTTGTCAGTGATGTTAATGCACAAATAGGTGTTTTATATATAAAAAAAAAGTTTCATCTTGCTTTCTAAACCTGTATACAACCTATCATGAGCTTTCTGAGATTTTAAGCATCAAGCTTTCAAATCTAAAATATGTATATAGCACAATTAACATTAGCATGAAAAATATAAGATTAATATACATGAGTGAAGGTAAAATAAAATAATGCAAAGACAGTACAAAAAATTATACTATGTACAAATATAACATGAAATTCTGTCCAGAAATATGATAAGGCATAACAATGAAATTTTCATGATCTTTGAAATGCATTACATATATTACTGTTATTGTATACACCCTTTGAATATCATTAATACCTAAATGTAAAAGATAAGGTCATAGGTGGATACCTTGTCTCATCCCATATTCAAAACTAGAAATAACATTTCTATGCACTTTTAAAGATAGTGTATCATTTCAACCACTGTCTTAGACTTTGTTGAGAAAAAATTATCCCATCTCCAATTTGACAGATATTATATTTTGTAAACTGATTGAGAATTTCTATAATTCAAATAAATCGGAGCAGTTTCAAATACAAAGAGTATCATTGATAATTTGATATTGACTTATGCCTAGCAGTAGCTGGTTGATATCCATCTCTGAGTTTGGAATTAGATTAAAAAGTTAGCACTAGTATACCTGGAATGTAGCAACATTAAACAGGTAAAGAAAGGGAAAGTTACAGTATATTATAGTCTGTATCAAATAAAACTTTAGGAATGCAAATTGTTTATAAAGATTATATTATTTGGCAGCTAGTATCTCTAGAATATACTTGCCAAAAGTACTAACTAGACTATAGAAATCAGCAAGTAACTTGGAATATATCTAATCAGAGGGGAATAAAATTTCAAGGGTGTTTGCCAGCAAATTATTTACCTTACTTAATCTAATAAAACTGAACAAATATCCTTACCAAAACTTTCAGTTGTATATGCATACACATAATGACAACATTATCCATACACAGAGCCATTTTTAGTAATAATACAATACTGTTATAAATGGCTTAATAATGGGCTTTTCAATGTGATAATCTCAGTTTCTTACAAAACATTTTACTATTCAAATCCAATAAACCAAACATTTTCAAGTCAATGTAAAGAAGGTGAACATGAATCTCAATATCAGATTTTAACTTGTACCTATATTCAAAGTTCGTTTTTTAATAACATTTGAAAATATCTTATGTAGGCTAAAAAGTCTTTAGGCATCAAAAGTAAATTTATCAGTAGACAAAATCGATAGGCCTACAATTATAAAAGACTATAAAACTACGTTACGTGAGGCTCGAGGGCATTGATTACCAATACTATGGTATAACAACCTTATGTTAAACTAATAAATTATGAATGTCAATTGACTCAATTACTTCCTTTCATATACCACCTACCTGAACTTAAATTAAAGATGGGTTTCTTGAAATCCTAAATCCCATAATTTTTTTTTAATGAATGTATTTTATATTCATTTTATGCTGTTACATTGTCTTTCAAGATAAGCAGAATGCTTTACTAACAAAAAGCATATATGAGATGAGATGTAGATAAAAACAGAAACCCATCTTTAACCTATTAATAACCTCAAAGAGATGAAATTACAATTAGCTCACAGGTGATCATATTGATTGATTATTGATTACCAATATACCAAGTTATCCTTAAACCAGGATTAATAATAGAGATAACCAAATTTTAGACAAAACCAGTGAATAAGTGAATACATACATACTTAACAAGCATATTTCCTTAAAAATCTTTCATTTCATGATGCATTGAACAGGGCATTTCAAAATGTAACAAATGTAAGCTTATATCTATTATTATATGAATTACTACTTATGCCCCATGAAAGATATTTAAAAATAGCTAAGTTTACATTCCTCTTCTAAGATACATTTTATCCTATTCTCTTACCATACATCTGTTAGCTATTTATATAACCATGTAGCTCTAACACTGAGCTGAAAATATTACATAACAAAAAATGCATATTCAGCTGTTTTAAGATGAGTTATTTGACATGGAACATATGTATCTGTATTCACTAATTACCTGGATCAAAATTACATTAACATTAAGATTAAACCTTACAACTTAATATGCATTAGTAATGTAAAACTTGTGGACAAGACACATTCCAGATTTAAATTCCTGACAAGGACACCTGTTTTTGGTCAAGATTTTAAACATTAAGCAAAGTAAGCAATTGCTGAACAAGAGCCTTTGAAATATATCTAAGTTGTGTACAAATATTATATGATAAATTTACTAAACATTGGCTTGTTTTGGTATGAAAATTCAGCAGACTTCCTTCAAAATGAGTCAGAATGAATGATCTTAACCCTACCTTAAAAAAGAGAATCAATCCTTAACTTTTGATCTTATATCAATGATCATTAATTAACTTTATTTCAAGGATTAAACTTACTTTCCATGTGTAAAGATAAGGATAATTAACAAAGAAAGCTCTGAACTAAGATCTATCAAAAGGGACACAACCAACTTTACAGATATGTAGCTTTGTGATACATGTAAAGCAAATGATATGTGCAATGATTAAAATCAAAATATGAATATTTTTGAAAAAGTTGATTGAATATTATAAAACACTAACCTACAGCAATAATATTGATATGACCATATATAGTTCAGGTTTATACAGCTAGCTAATTATTTACACGTTTATATAATAAAATAGGATCATCTTATAAAATATTATGATAAATTGTTAATATAATATGATAAATTGATAATAATGATAATGATATAATAATAATGCCTGGTTAATGATAATCATAAGTATCAAAAGTTATGCTGATCTTTTACAAAAAAGACATTCAATAAATTCAGCATGGACTGTTTCTGTAACTTCGCATAAGCGGAACCAAGCAACTAGGTGGACCTGCCTCCCTTAAAAATGGGTGATTCAACAACTCTGGGGCTGAGGCTCTCTGGGAAGCATCTCTGACTAACATTCTATCCAAGAAGCCTTGTAATCTTGGTGAAACTTTATGTGAACTGCGTATTTTGGGTGGCGGCATATCTCGAATTCTTCTCATGGCCTGAAGAGGAGGTTCATTGAAAAATGGTGGCTCACTGTCAACCATTTCTACAACCATAATACCTAAAGACCAGATATCCACTTCAGTCCCGTAAGGTATCCGAGAAATGACTTCTGGAGCCATCCAATATGGAGTACCTACAAGAGATTTCCTTTTCCTCAACTCAGGTGTAACTTGTGCACAGAAACCAAAGTCTGATAATTTCACTTTTCCATCATGTGATAATAAAATAGAGTCTGATTTGATATCACGATGAATAACACCATGAGAGTGAAGGTAGGCCAGTGCTTTCAGACATGCCTTACACACAGTAGCTATCTGCATCTCATCCATTTTACTATGCGTTACAATATCTGTTAAAGCACCACCTTCCATAAACTCCATTACAACCCACAATTCATCATTCACAAGGAAACTGTTATACATATCCACAATGTTGGGATGATGATAGTCTCTCATAACAACCACTTCATTAAATAACAATTCACGTCTCTGCTGTCTTCTTAGATCCATCTTTTTCACTGCCACTTGATTTCCTCTTGATTTATCTGTAGCAATACAAACAATGCCTGTTGATCCTTCACCAATTTTGACAAAATTCTCGAGGAAATTCCTAGGATCTCCAGGTGTAACAACCATTTGTAAAGCTGCTCTAAATTGCTCGTGCGAAAGACGACTTTCTGCTGGGACAGGAGGCTTAGCTGGAGATTTGGCCATCTGCATTGAATTATTAGAATGAGTTGGTGAGCCTGGACCTTGTCTGTCATTATAGCCATATCCAGGTTTCTGCATGTTCTGATACGGTGGTTGATTCGTTCTAGGAGCCGGAGAAGGAGCCTGGTTATTTCTCATATCTCCTCTATATTGATCTCTATCATTTCTATCTCGGTACCTATCCTGGTCACGATGATAAGGATCCCGGCTATCAAAAGAGTTATCTCTGTCAGAATATCCAGACTGATCCCGATCATAAGAATTATTCAATCGATATTGCTGATCCTGATATCTGTCATTTGGTCGAGGAGGATAACCATCATGGTGATCATTATGTTCTGGATAATGATTTTGATAAGGACGATCACGATCTTGGTAGTAATCTCTGTCAGATGGATGACGATCTCTTGGATCATATTCCCTTGAAGGATATCCATGATTATTTCCATGAGGCTCCCTTTGATGTGCTGATTGTTGATGTGGATGATGATTATTTCGTTGATCGTGGTAAACATCATTTTCTGGCACAGCTGGGTAATTTCCTCCATACTTTTTACGAACATACGGTGGCGGACTGCTTTGTTTCAATGAATTTGATCTTGCTATAGATAAGGAAAGTTCAGAGTTTCCGCGAACAATTGTTTTTAAAGGTTCTATATCATAGTCTGTAATAGTGGATGGATCAACAATTGGACGGGGTCTCTCCTTCTCCACTCCAATAATACCTGCCCACTGGCTAGGTAAACCCACAAATACACCTTGTTCATTATCAAAACCTGTATGCACACGATGTTGGAAATCTGATGGTCCAGATATCTCAATCAAAGGCTTCTTTTTCTTCTTGTTAAACATGTTTAGTTGTTAAAAAAATTTACACACCTAGTTTAATCATCAAAGTTTGACACCAGGAAGATGGCGCCCCCTTGAGTCAGTTGTAGGTCACTCTACCTGGCCCAGATTTCAAATCTAAATATTCAAATTTTTAACCTTTCATTTCACATATCCGTCAGTATTTGATTGTAAAACACTTTGATAAACATGCATAATATCAAATATAATGTTATAATACTCCAAAATGATTTTAAACTGCAAAAATACAACTTATTTGTTACTTCAACAGGTAAGGCTTCTCCAAGTGGAATTTTAGTTGGTGTAAAAGTAAGTCATGGAGTAACGAGGTCACAGACTCTTGATTTATTTTATAAGTTTGTTTTCTGTACCTCTTGCTCTATAGGTTGCGTTTCCGATACAATTTAGATTTTAACAGTTTTATTTAATTTCAGATTTATGGTTTTTGGAGGTATCTATCGTAAGTATATGGTTTGAAGAAAGAAAAGATCCGTTGTTGAAAGAATGTAGTACCATTGTTAAACAGGATTTATAAACTATTCTTGTGTATCGAGGACGCTGAGTGATAGCGATAGCATCGATTTCCAACATTGAGTTTTAGACTTCTATAGCCTATGTCCCGAAATTCTACTTAAACTAAGAGTTTGCAAAGGCTGATTTCCCCACCCATTTCAACTTCAGTACATTGTTATATACACAGTAATTTGCTTTGAACTATATTTCTTGGTTCATACAAGTTTGTGCGCTGTGGTTAAAAAAGCTTATTCCCAAACTTTCTGCACAAAATTTTCTTCTTCAAAACTTCAAGCACACGTTAGCTATTGGACGATATAACGTGAAATACTGGATCAGACAGGAGTAATCTAAATCTGAGTCACATCCGCCTGAAACTCCAAATCTAATGTTTACATGCAAACTAAATTGCCAGGGTGTAATGATTCAAAAGTAGGTCACTAGATTTGACCAATCAAATTGTGAAATTTGTCAGACTATTTAATCGAGGCAAAGGTGTAGGTGGCGTCGTTGTTCATGAACGGATCTGAATAATCATGGCTGACACAAAATTGTACGAAGTTCTTGGGGTGTCTAGAAATGCCTCTGATGGCGAAATTAAGAAGGTAAAACAGTTTCCATTATGCTAAAAATGATATAAATTTAATTGGTGGAGGAAAACATTCATCTCCTGGCCATTATTTCATTATTTTCAGTTTCGAAATCATTCAGAAAAGACACGTGATCGAAGAAATTTTACTGAAAAGTCTTTCTGAGTAACAAAAATGCTTTTTCATTTTTGCCAGACGTAAAACAAAGACGCATATTCTGATGAAATAATAATTATTATGAAACTATTTTAAAGGGTATTTTATATATGTGACAACCCTCTGTCTCTCCTGTTTGACATTATTCATATTGTCATTCTTGATGGTCTTGAAAAACTCGTTTTTTGACATTGAATGAATTGATTTTTATATAACGAAACTAAAAAGGGAAGAATTTTGTCCTCATTCTATTTATAGATATATACTTTTTCCTTTGTTGTTGTTGAATTATATCCTTAGTTCCCCCTCCCTCTTTTTCAGGCTTACTACAGATTAGCCAAGGAATATCACCCTGACAAAAATCCTGAAGCAGGGGAAAGAGTAAGTAGCTGAATTCACTAGGCCTAACAAGGGGTAAATTTATGAGGTAGAATTTTATTTACTTATGAAGAGGTTTCCACTTTCTTGATCCCTCTTTAAACAGCCCCTTACCCCCAAAGATTGGAGAAAAAAAAAACGGATCACAATCATATAAAGTTTCTTTTATCTCTGCCTACTTTTCTTAATCTCTTTACTTGTCGTTGTTAAAAGACAAAGACCAATCAATTTGAAAGACCAATTAAGTAAGTGTTAAATGTTGCAGTTGGACAAGTAACAGCCACCTTTAGTATACAATGATTATCTACCAGTAATCTCTGTAATAATTTAAGGTCATATAACCAGTTTCATTAATGAGCCTTAAGTCAAAATTCTTATATGATAAAGCATATCGTGGGTGACTCCTTGAAACCTTGTATAACAGTATATGACACGAAATTACTTTACACGATATTATTTTGCTACTAATGACCTCATCAAACACTCATTTTATGTAGAATTACAGGAACCACAGAAGTCTGATTGAAAATTGGAAAGGTGGCAATTTATGCTATTATGCTACCTGATACACCAAAATTTTTCAGAAAACCCTCGACAATGCCTTTAAGATATTGAAGTAAGAAACAAGGGAACAAAATGGTAACATATATATATATATATATAAATATATCTTTCAATCCTTTTTTCCAGTTTAAAGAAATCAGCTTTGCTTATGAAATTTTATCCAACTCTGAAAAGAGAGAAATCTACGACAGACATGGTTTACAAGGAATTAAAGAAGGGGCTTCAAGTGGTAAGGGTTATTGTAATATTTAAATGTTATACATATGAATTAAAATTCTAAGAAAACGAAACTTATTGGTGTCCCATAGACTTGCAGCAATATTATTAACTTCTTGTTCTGATAGCAATTAAATATCAATAGCTGAGTGAAACAACTGATGTCTGCTTCTATACAGACAGAAAAATCACATCCACTGTCATTCCCATGGCTCTTCTGTGAAAAATAATTGACATTTGTAATATACTTGAATTGAGGGAGAAAAAGTTGTTTCGTGAATCTTTGTAGTCAACACACTGATTTGAAACATTTTACTTGCAGGTGGATTTGGTGCAGGAATGTTCGATGATATATTTGGTAACTTTTTTGGTTTCCCGGGTATGGGAGGAATGAGTGGTATGGGAGGGGGAGGAAGAAGAGGCAGACGGAGAGGAGAAAATACCATGCATCCGCTCAGGTAAATGGTGATTTATGTTGGTTTAACAATGACAAAGATAAATAGCTTTTCTCTACATTCTGATTGATTACAGTACAATGTTGTCTGAAGATTGCATAGCATGGTACAGCATGTTTCAGGTTTATATTTTTAACTTCAATACCAATGAGATATGCTGTTATGTCTTAAGTAAAGATTCACTAATATTGCTGTGATTTTAACATTTGAGACAACACTGACTTTATGGATAATTTACATGTCCAGAAAGAAAATGAAATAGCCTGGCTTTTAACTTATAAAGCATTACTTATCCATATTTAATTGGTTCTGAATTCTGTAGAGTAACATTAGAAGATCTGTATAATGGTAAAACAGCTAAATTACAACTGAGTAAAACTGTCATATGTAAGAAGTGTAATGGGTGAGTATATTTTGATCATGTTCAGTTATCTTGCTCATAAAATTCGTTTGTGAATGCTGAACCCCCATTTTCATAACTGATTGTGTGAGGATGATGTATCTGCAACAAAGTTGGCGGCATCAGATGAACTCTTTTGAAATGAATGAATATGAAAAAATGTATATTTTAGAAATGTTCTCTGATCGGTTCATACAGACTCTGTTTGCTTTTATTGAAAATATCTGGTAGAGTTTAGAGTACTCTCCTTTTGATTTGATTTTCATTATTTATGCACCAGAATAGGTTAAACCTATCCTATTTGTTAATTTGATATGTTAATTTTACAGTATTGGTGGTAAAGCTGGTTCCACCATTAAATGTCGTGTATGCCAAGGTCGTGGTATTAAGGTCACATTAAGACAGTTAGGACCTGGTATGGTACAACAAATGCAGTCTGTGTGTCCAGATTGTCACGGTGAAGGTGAGTAGACTATATTGTGTTCTTCAGTCACTCGTAGTCCAAAGCAACATCTTCAGAAACATTTAAAAAATGATAAAGTTTCACTATTAGTCTCACTAAAAGAACATTTACATACCTTTCAATAAGTTTGTTTATATTTACAGGTGAAATCATCAATGATAGAGACAGGTGTAAAGAATGTAAAGGTAAGAAAGTCAGTAATGAAACTAAAATATTAGAAGTCCACGTTGATAAAGGAATGAAAGATGGTCAGAAGATAACATTCAGAGGAGAAGGTGATCAACTTGTAAGTTATCATTTGATGTAATTATTCATTGTTCTAGGACCCTGATTTGGTCTTGGTGTAAAATTCTTTTTTTCTGGATATTTTTAGGTGCCTTTGTCAGTTTTATTAATCTGAAATCACTCAATCAAATCAAGTTTTAAGAAACTTAAAGATGTTCTCTGGATATAGATGTATAGGAAAACTTTATCATCAGTTTTCTTGGCTTTAAGAAAATATTTGGACTCATACAGAAGGACAGAAACTAAATGATTTTGTAATTCCTTTATTTAAAAAATGATTCCTGATTATTTCAGCCTGATGTGGAGCCCGGTGATGTAGTAATTGTCCTACAATTAAAGGAACATGAACAGTTTTCTCGTGAAGGTTCCAATTTATGGTTCCGTCAAAAAATTGGTTTAACTGAAGCTTTATGTGGCTTTAGTTTTACATTAAAGCATCTAGATGGTCGTGATTTAGTAATTAGTAATCCACCAGGTGAAATCATCAAACCAGGTAGGTAATTTTAACTGGTATAAAAATATATTAGCAATCGATGACTTACAGTGAAATGTATGTATCAATGAATCAGAAATTCTGTAACAATCTCATTCTCTTGACTCTTGCGTGCCTTTTTGATCAAGTTGATCTGTAAGGTCATTCTAGTTCCTTAATACCGGGTACAATATAATGTTATGAAGGGGTCTGTTTCTAATTTAACCTGAATGAATGGCAGCAAGATTTTCAGGACTCAAGATCAGACAATATTATTGGGAATGTGTGTGCTTTATAAAAACTTGAATTATGAATGTCTTGTTTAAATCAAAAATTGCCATAATTTTCAAAAGTTTCGTCTTAACTCAGATGATGAAAAAGATATTTCAAAATATGAAAGTAAATCACTGCTTAGTTCTGGTACTTGTAGTTCTTTACATGCCTCAATGCTGTCAATACTAATAATTTATAACTTTTCAATTTCCATTCCAGAATTAATCAAAACTGTTCAAGGTGAAGGAATGCCAACCTATAGAAACCCTTTTGATAAGGGTGATTTATTCATTAAATTTGAAGTTGTCTTTCCACAAAATAATTTCATCGCCCCTGAAAAACTCAAGGTAAGCATATTAATTTTATGATACACGTTATTCTTTCGTTGAAATAATCTGGGATTCTCATTGTATTTAACAGACTGACCTTGTATTGACATTGCTGTTTGCACTTTATATATTGTTCTGAAGAGCAAGTTGTAGATCTTAAAATAGAAACAGAATTATCACATTTAATATTTTAGAAATTGGAGAATTTGTTACCTGCTAGACCCAAATATGAAAAACCAACTGGAGAACACGTTGAGGAGGTAGATATGGTACCCTATGACCAGACACGGTCAGCTGGCTCATCGCGTGGTCGTGAAGCATATCATGATGACGATGATGAAGATGATGAAATGCACGGAGGTGGTCCTCGAGTTCAGTGTGCTCATCAATAAAACTAACTTGAGATAGCTGTAAATATTATGTTATAACCGAACAATTTAAATCCTCACAATCAATCTGTATAATCAACACTTTCAATTTGGGTTGTATAGGATATTTTAAAGCTTTTATTTTTCAGAATTTCAGAGTCGCACATTGTGGAACGAAATACACGAGTTTCATTCTAGGGCATCCTTGACTATTTAATTGGTCAATTACCATAATTGTAGATTATCAGCTAATGAGACAACAGAGTTACCTGAATTTGAATTAACAAAATGTTTCATATAAGTTATATTAGATTGCATTCCATCAAATGTAAGTATAACCAAGAGACAGACTACGAAGTCAGTACAATCAACAATAGTTAGCCATATTCTAATCTGTAATTCAACCGTAACTAAGTTTTGTGTCTAAGATTTAATATACCAGTTTTAAATTATTGAGTATGAATTATTCCTCTATGTAGTTATGTGTGATTTCAGCGTATTTTATGTGTGTTTGAGAGAGTGAAACTGTAGGCTTTTTGTTTGTTTAAAATGTGGACTTGGGATGTTCCTTTTTTTGTATATTAATTTCAAATAGTCACTAATAACCATTCTTATTTGCTTGAAATCTTTGAGAAACGCAGAATCAAAATTGCAAGATACTGCCACTGTTGTTTTGGTTCTATAATTTTGAAAGGGATTGGGCTAGTTTAGGTTTCAGAAATAAATAATAGAATGAATTCAATATAAATTGATGCAAATTAGACTCGAGAGACACCAAGGGGCATCAGATATTTCTTCAAATAGACGTGTATTCACTATTCACTGGGTTTATTTTAATTTTAGTAAAATTATTTATTTTATAGTTTGTCATTTTAATTTTCAAATATGAAATATTGATGTAAGAATATAAAACATGAATATTTTCGTCCCATATCTGTGATGTTTTAAAAAAACTCTTTATGTGGTTGTTTATAATGTATAGATCCATCTAAAAGTCCAATAATAAATATATAACAATAAATCTTGATTTTTCCACAGCTTATCCCTCTATCAGTTAAACATGTTCAATGGGCTGACATGGTAAGACTGTCCTGTCCAGGGATGAAAAGGTCCTGTAACAGCCGACACATTCTGGCAAAATTTCCATCATTGCACACTGCATGGTTTTCACAAGCTCATTCAAAAGTATACTTTTGTCAGTGAAGGATTCAGTACTTGTAGTGATGAGATGAGGGTCCATATGTGTGTTCAGAGCCAGTGGGTTTTGGGGCAAAGAAAATTTTCAAAATAAGTCGCAGAGGGTATCATATGGTCCATCTGAACACAAACCTATCTCTCTATTGTGGGATGTGAAATTGTAATATGACAATGATGTATCAAAGAATAGACTTTATTTTCTACTAATGTTCTGAAGGTATGATTAGATGTGTCCAGTTTATGACAATATTCACTTCATGATAAATGGACATCAAAAGAAATGAAATCACAATCTCAAAGTTATAATCAAATAAAATACAAATTAGTGATCAGATTAAAGACAAAATCATTGAGCAAATAGAAGAAGATTTCATGAACAGAAAAAGATCCAATATTATAATACATGTGAAGGAGAAACATCTATTGAAATAAGTTCACTTCGTGAGATCAATATATACAAATTTTCATTTGATCAAAGGCATGTTTGAAGTTTTACAAAGCAATCCTCAATTTCATAGAAAGTATTAGTGAAATTTTAAAACATGAATCATATTTTGATTATTTGATATTGCTTATAATTTCATACAATCAGGGAAGACATACTAATCCAATAAATTATTTAAGGCTATATATAGTAACACCTATGTGAGAAAGTGAAAGTAGTGGTCCCAGGAATTTATCAATGTCTCACTGTTTAACCTCCTGTGGTAATGGTTGTTGGTTGCCTCTACCTTCTGTCATGGCTGCCTCTATTTCTTCAACAGTTCTCGGTACACATGTTAACATTTCCATCCCATCTGCTGTTATAGCTATATCATCTTCAATTCTTACCTAAGATTGATAAATATATAACTTAAAACACACAACAAAATTGGAAAGATCGGAATGGAGATTGGAATGTGTATCACTTGATGTGCAATATACTGTGTTGGATAGATGCTTGCTCTCTAGTTATAGAGGGTTATCCCTGTCATTGGTTCAGTTGGGAGGAACTGACATTATAAAAAAGGAGTCCAGTCATTCAAGCAAGCCATATAAGGCAGATTATCTTACTTACCCCACCAAAACCTCTATACTGATTGATTAAATCCCGATTTATAAAGCGAGCTTGTTCTGGATTATTTAAAGCTTGATCTATCAACTGAAAATAATAATAACGCTGTTTATATTATATGAAGACAAAACAAAATAATGGACAAAGAGTGTCTCCTGAGACCATTTCAAAGTGAATATCACAATTTCATGATAATAAGTTTTCAGCGCCTGTAACTTCCAGGATTGTTGATAAGCACCTGCTCATCAATAATGGCAGAATTGCGTTGAATTTGTTAATCTCTGACACCCAGATTTTGATTGTCTTTTGTTGCAGCTGAGGCTATGATTTACACGTTTTATTGCGGCCAAAAATTGTCAACATACAGACTCACCACATCAATAAAATAACAGCCTGGTTCCACAGTTATCACCATTCTTTTTTCTAAAGTCCTGGCAGTTCTTAATGATCTTAATCCAGCACCTTCAGGTCTTTGGACACCCTATTAATTGTAAGAATAGTTCTTATAGATATGAATAGACATAATACAAGATGATAGTTTTTACAGATCCACTGGAGGGAAGGAAGAGTGAATATTATACTCACAATTATACAGTATCAGTATTATCTCCAGAAGCTAGAAAAGATTACATATACTCAATTCACATTACCTCTGGATAGCCACCAACATCATGTGTATCTACCCCCATAAAATGTCCAAGTCCATGAGGCATAAACACAGCCCCTAATCTAACTGCCATCATTTCTTCTATATCTCCATTAACTATTCCTATCTCTTTTAATGCTTCCAGTTCACTTCTCTCGGCTAGTTTATGCATATCTACCCAGGAAACTCCTACAATGGAACATAACAAGGCGTTTATTTGCATGTATGGTCAACAGTTTTTACCCTAAAAAGACTTGCCAAACTGGGGGTGTATATCATAGACAATGACAACAAAATTAGGGGGTATACATGCATGAGCATTATATTCATAATTATATGAAAATATATGCCCTGGAAAATTGTGCTTGACTTGAAATCAAAGATACTTGTATAATCATAGCCAACCTGGTTTAGCAGCATTGATAACAGCTTGACTAGCTTTTAATACAGCTTCATATATGCCTTTCTGTTTCTGGGTAAATTTACCATTAGCTGGGAATGAACAGGTTATATCAGACGTATAACAATAGTATTCACCTCCCATATCAAATAAACTGAAATATAACATTGTAGTTATGCCTGCAATATAATCAGAGAACTGGTAAGAGATTAATTCTTTGATTAAACCTTTTCTATGTAGGATTTTTAGTGATATAGATACTACAGATCACTACTGCTAATTGATGGATTGTACATCGAATCATGTCCTTGCAAAATTTCTGAAAATTAATTGGTGTTCTTTGAGGATAAAATGGTGGTCAGTAAAATATTTTTGCCTTGCATTACTAATGTACAACTGGCAAACAACACAAAACAACAAAGACTCTTTAATAGCTCAAACTGCCATCATTAAGAAACCCATGTCGTATATCAAAATAAAAACTCACCACATATCACCATCTTGTATTTGTTTAGCATTAGGTGCTCCAGCGTGTCCATAATGTAATACAGAACCATTATCTCCACTGAAATTAAATTTCAACTTATTAAATATCAATTAACTTTGACTTTTTTATGCTAAAAAAAAGTTTTGCACTAAAAAAATTCTCATTTGCAGTAGGCAACGATTCCGTAACGTAGGCAAATTGGATTTGTTTCACTATAGCAAACCTTTGAGCTATTATTAGCAGCTATAGCAATAGTGACAATACACATAAAAAATTACGAAGACCTCTTTACCTTATTTAAAACTGATCAGTATAATTCAAAGGATGAATGCCACCAAACAGTTGATATTTATTTAAAAGGAGTTATTAAGTACTATACCTGCCACAGATACAAGTATAAGACATTTTTCTGGAACCTCCGTTTGAATAACAATAATGACCAAACAAACTGAAGAATATAAAATAAAACAATATCATACCTTCCACATACACAAACATAAGATAATTTTCTAAATCCACCATTGAAATAACAATAATGTCCATACAAACTGAAGTGAAATAATTTACTATAGAACATTCAGATCAAACTTCCAAAGCCTGTGGACAATTCTTTATTAATTTAACCATTTTTTTCTTATATTTATCACATGGTGTTGACATGGCATCTGCTGTACAAGAAAAATGCTTTTGAAAAATGCTGAGA
>NW_008709380.1:777133-778234 GCF_000327385.1 Lottia gigantea
AAGGTATATATAAAAATAAATAATAGACAATAGCAACAATCTTTTCATCATGTATCGACGGTATTCATTAATGATATCGGGATCGAAGTGACTGACAAGAACCCTTTAAGAAACAAACATTCTTAAATTAACCATGCCAAAGGTGATAAATATGATCTTGCTCAATGTGGGAGGTTATTTAAGTGACTCAAAGTATTTGCCTTTAAGGTGACTGTGAACAAAACCAGAAAATATAACGGTTTAAGATTTCATAAGATAATTGAAACGCAATACTAATGAATAAGTTATTGTAGGCGTAAACATCTAATGCGATTCTGATAGTAAAAGGTTCTTCGCATTGAAAACCCCGATCCATTATCCCATCAGGCAATATTTCGTTCTACATTAAGCCTAAAACATCCGTTTAATATATCAATTTTAGATTATTAAAGATCGGATGAGTTCTATTCCCGTCTTTTAGCTCAATCATATGTTGCAGTACGGTATGGTGGGATAACTATGTTAACTAGATCTGTACTAATTATACAACATGAGATTAAAAAGGTTCTTAACTATTTCAGACAGACATCTTCTAGATAACCTTATAGATTCTTTAGACGCTTTCAATATCTTTATAGATTCAGTTGTAAATTTAAAGAGTTTTCTGGTAAGACTTGGCTTTCAAGAATTCATGTTAGTGACAGCTTATCGTTGTGAAGACCTAGCTTTCAAGAATTCATGTTATTGACAGCTTATCGTTGTGAAGACCTGGCTTTCAAGAATTCTTGTTAGTGATAGGTTTTCGTTGAGAAGACTTGGCTTTCAAGAATTCATGTTAGTGATAGGTTTTCGTTGTGAAGACCCGGCTTTCAAGAATTCATGTTAGTGATAGGTTTTCGCTGTGAAGACTTGGCTTTCAAGAATTCATATTAGTGACAGCTTATCGTTGTGAAGACCCGGCTTTCAAGAATTCATGTTAGTGATAGGTTTTCGTTGTGAAGACTTGGCATAAGATCCATATTTATGTTCTTGCTTGTTGATGACCTTCTAAGCATAGATAACAAAGGCAGATTTTTTACCAATTTATCATTTCGCTCCAGGCTAATTCTTGATTTAAATTGG
>NW_008709380.1:912272-913647 GCF_000327385.1 Lottia gigantea
GAATGGTAAACGCAAAGGCAATTTGTGCTTGGCGAAGTGGAGTCTTAAGTCTGACAGTGATGGCACCACTCTCGAGAGACTGGGGGTACAAATAGGGAATAACTTAATGGGTGGACAACTGCCGAGGTTGAAATTCAAAATGCGGCAGATGTGGGAGCGCATGGGCGCAAATCTCCTGAGAGTGTTCTCCTCCAGCAACTATTTGAAAAATAGAATTAATTAGGTGCATTATGACATATTTTGGGCCAAAAACGAATTTGTTAGAACTGGGGTTGGAAGGCAGCGAGTATCAGACGAGTTCAATAGTTGGGAAAAGTTTGAAAAAGATAATGTTGCTTTTATTGGATTCCGATTAATAGCTAATAAACGATTGCTAAATGCCTTTCAAAACAAACTTCGTTGAAAACGAAAAGTTAAAACGGGTGGGGGTATCTGTAAATTTTGTGATAATTATCCCATGTTATCGAATAAATTGATCCTATCTCTTTGACATTTACAAAAGCTAACCAAATTAACAGTCAAGAGTTAAAAAAGACAGAAATTTCATCATTGTTGCACTGTATCGTCTAAATTGAAAGTGGCATTTTAATGAACTGTTTACAGATCTGGAACGCTACTTAAAACATACTAATTCTTTCATTGACAAAATCGATCAAACTAACCTTTTCCATTTATTAAACTCTTTGTTTCTTGCAATTTTATATTGAACAACAATGCTGTTGAGTATTGCAAAAAACTTTATCATGCTATTTTAAGTTTTAATGTTCGATTTTTATGTCAATTGCAACTTATAAGAAGTCGTGAGGCAAGAATGATCCAGTCTACCTGATTGATTTTGTAGGCTTGTGGATTTTGTGGTATTGAAGAAATCTCTTGATTATTTTTTTTTGTCGTACGAGAATGCAAGATTCACGAAAGGATTCGAGACATCGAAAAGTCTGTCTTGTTCCCAATCATATTTATGGTTTAACCAAAACCTCTTTTGTAATCTAACTGGTCCATTGTGGATTAACCTGCAATTCGTTGTGTACTAATATCACAGAAACAAAGCATTAAACTAAACAAAAACAGATCATGTTAATGATGATTAGGTTTAACAGTAGAAAATATTTCTTTTCAAATTGTACTGGAATTCATTTACTGAAATTTATAGGGGCAGTATTAACGAAATAAATTATGTCAACGTTTGTACACAGATTATCAATTTCACTTTTGTAAAACATTCGTGGTTTTTTTCTCCACTAATGAAAAAGTAATCCTATAAACCTTTATTTGCTTATACATATTTTGAAATATACTAAGTAAATTGGCGTTTACTTTAAGTTTACGGTTTCTTAAATTTGAAGACAAGAAATAAACTAACAACAATTCTTGG
>NW_008709380.1:975680-978888 GCF_000327385.1 Lottia gigantea
CCATAATAAATGTAACTTTCCTTAGAAAAAACTACAAGATTGTTTCAAGAATCTGCATGTCTGACATACTGCATTATCTGGTAGAGTTTTTTAAAAATAAAGTTGAGATTGATATTAACTGCATCATAAGCTCTCATAAATATTCCAAGACAATGGACCAATCTTTGGGATATTGGTCAAGAATAGATTTAATTTAAACTAGCAACCAAGTAGGCTGAAGATCAATATTCTGAGGCAGTTTGATAAAAGTAGTCAGTAGGCCATCAGTTGTAATTTCTCTTTTCATTCAGTCCTCCAAGGCTGTGATAGAGATATTAGGCTAGGTGTCTGTTTCATTTGGTTATCCTTATTCATCTTATATTTTCTCTTTCTGTTCAAGCATGAAGTTCCTTGATATGTTATTTTAAAGTTTATTTTCAATTGCATGAATTCTTGTTTTCCGCCAGTTCTTAATGTCTTTTAGTGCCTGTGCCAAATTTTGTATAAGGTATATATATTAAGTTGGATGGTTCTTCTTAGGTTGCAAACTTAACAGTCTTGAAGTAATTAAAAGAGGATGAGATATGTTGGATGATGTGCTTTAGGTTAACAAGAATTAGTAGAGAGCTTCTTATTACCATTATAATACTCTGATGACTGTCCATTGCAGTCAGTCTGATACTTGAGCATTAAGCAAGGAAGTTGATTTGACTGCTTAGACTGCACAATTTATGCATACTGAAAGTTTTGATTTTAACCTTTCTCTAATATCTCATAGTAAAGCTATAAAAATGGGAATACTACCAGAAACAATCTCAAATTCTAATATTTTTCACTCTGTGATGTCAATAATAATGCTGAAGACCACTGCATGAATATCAAAAACCATTGATTAAAAGTCAAAATCAAATGTATATGGCAAGTTAAATATAAAAAGTACAACAATAAATCTGTATGGAAAGAGATGTGTTTAGCCAATTATATTGCTGTCATTATTTAGAAAAAATGTTTAATTATTTTTTTTTTGCCAAAAACATTGATCTGGGCTTAACCTAGACTTTCATATATATATTTTATTTGTACAGCAATCTGGTATGCCTATAAGATCTGTATTGATGTATGATATGAAAGATGTCTGGTCTAAAATACAAGCTGTGGTAGGTGTTATATTTATATATCACATAATCATTATTAACTATGTAGACATACTGAATAGATAACATAGTTTGTATATCAACTACCACCTTATCTGGCAAATATTCTTCCCATAGGTTACTTAAACATTTTTCAAAATGGCATATATAATCTGTGTGTAATTTTAACAGATAATGATCTAAGTGCACCACAGTGAGGTCCTGAGATGGAAATTCATTAATTGCATAATGAAATGAAATGGAGTTCACAATGAGATATCGGTCTACTGACTCTTCTTCATGACCTCAGCAAATCTATTATACAACATCTCAACCAACAACCACCATGCTAGTTATTGTACAATACTCATTAATGATTTCTAGTCTGTTTTATTTTGTGTCTTCTATTTATTATCATTATTAGCTACAAGTCTTATTGAGTGAATATTTAGATGTACAGAATACTCTTTCAACCAATCAACAATCAACTTCAGCTTTTGATGAGCCTAGTACAGATATTAAACATTATTTTAGTAAGAAAAGGATGCCCAAACCTAAAAAGGTAAGGAAGGTTATAGTTAGAGAAATATGATTCAGTTTATTGTAATGTAATTGTATATATTTTTTTTTATTATGTAATTAGATGTTGACTGAGCATGGGGCAAAATTCATCATTTCATGATGGAAATACTGCAGTAGACTAATGATAGAGTAATTTGTATGTAATTTGGTATTTTATATTCTTCCATATTCTTTTCTAAAATTTAATGGTTGATATTATTTTCTAGTTATCACTGTTTAGATTTGATGCGTCTCTACAAGCTTTAAGTACTAATAGTTATATTGATGATAATAGACAATTTGATACAGTAAGTACAAAATCATATAACATTGATATATTTAATGATATTTTCACTTCCATTGAGAGAAGATTATATTCACCGGTCGAGATGTAGACAAATCTTGTATTAGATTAAGTTTGTACCTAAATATAGAATAAAGAATAACCCACCAAGTCTAAATTAGATTCACGGTTTTGATTGATGAAAATATATTCTTTTTGCCTATAAAATCTCGTGTGCAGCTGTTTGCAGATGACTTAAACAAAGTATGCCACCATTTTCCATTGAACAGACTCTTTCAGTTTCAGTTGTCATTAGATTTATCATGTGTCTATCAAGTTAAATTGATGATATATAAACAATTATTTTACAGATTGAATATTTAGGAGAGCCTGGTTTATTAGCTGGTATGTCTAAACATCAGTTTGTTTGTAAACCATCAGCTAATAATATAACTACTATCTATAAACCATTGAAAAAATTTATTAAAGAAATAGAAAAAGCTATGGAATGTCCTGCCAGGTAATTCATCATTTTCATTATTTTGAATACAGGCATCAATATAATGGCAACCTATATGATCTACGTAATATCTACAATGTACCTTGAACATAATTTCTACTGTCATATATTATTTCCAGTCTACAAGAGTTTGTTGGTGAATTTTTACAGAAGGCGTTTTTAGGCCAGGTTCATCAAAGAGTATCAAAATCAATAGATGCAGCTACACGAGGTAGGTGTTTACAGTAATTGCCTCAGAACACACACTCATTTGTTAATGTTATCTGTAAAAAGATTCATATTTGTAACATTCTGTGGTTCAGATAATTTCAGAAAACTTGAAAAGATTACTAAATCAAAAACCATTTAAGATAAGTGACTTCTTAAGGTGGTCAAGTTTCTTGACTTTTAGAAGCAAATATCACCTGTTTTATTAACAGGGGACCATTTGAGCGCCCCGGCATCCCTTTCTGGATTTTAGAGGGCACCATGTTCCCCTAAATACTCCACTGCCTGTGGACCATGATACACGTTTTGACAAATTCTAATTACAAAATTGTGTCGTTTGCTGATCAGTGGATGAACATGATGATCATAAATGTAAGTTTAGGATTGGTTGGTTAGTTATTGTAACAGTTTATTGTCAAATTGGTTATTTCAATTTAATTTTTATATTTTCAAAGTTGAATGTTTTTAAGTGTTGAAATCCAACTTGTTAAAAATAATTGTATTATTTAAATTTAATGAAATCTC